>NW_025541561.1:321762-401762 GCF_017591435.1 Portunus trituberculatus | reverse complement strand
ACACACACACACACATCACATCACATCACAGTGGACCCATCTGATGCCCCTTGGATGACGATGACGCCCTGCATCAAACAGTTCCTTCGTCAGCATGACAGGGCTTTCCACTCTAGCCCTGACCAGTACAGGAGATTAAGGAACAGAGTTATCAGGGAGATCAAAACAGCCAAGGCAAGCTACTACCCACACAAAATTCACCATCTCAAGCTTGCTAACAACAGACAGTGGTACGACAAGATTAAGTCTTTGTGTGGTTTACAAAAACAAGCCTCTTCTCTTCCCTGTATTTCACACCTTTCACCTGTCAACGCGGCCGAAGAGATTAACGGTCACTTCGCTGCGATCTGTCAAACACTCCCTCCTCTTCACTCTACTACTCTCCCAGCCTACCTCCCTGCCCCCTCCCCTCCACCCCCTGTCCAGGAGGTTGATGTTTACAGGAAGCTTCTTAAATTTAAACTAAACAGATCCACCACTCCCACTGACCTCCCCATCAAAATTTACAGAGAATTTGCCCCAGAACTTGCCACACCCTTTTGCTCTATCATCAACGCCTCCCTTTCTCAACATTCCTGCCCCGATGACTGGAAGACATTTTACGTCACCCCCCTCCCCAAAACTTCCAATCCACAGTCACTGAATGATCTAAGACCAGTCGCCATCACCCCTATACCCAGCCTTATCTGTGAAGATTTTGTGTTCGACTGGGCCTATAACAAAATTTGTAACTTTATTGACACACAACAATTTGGTAATATTAAATCCACCTCCACATCTCACTACCTTGTCAGCAACACTTCTCTAGTTATTGCTTTTGTGGATTTCAGAAAGGCCTTTGATCTTGTTGATCACACTGTTGTGATAAAGAAAGCCATCACTGGGTCTCTCTCCCTACCTGATAGCGTGGCTGGCAGACTTCCTCACGGGAAGGCGTCAGGCCGTTCGTTTGTTACGTTCACCGGTTAAACGGGTAAGATTGGCATCGGGGAGCCGGTGAACAATAACAATAAAAAAAACTGCAGGTTCAACTGGTGAGGAAATGCAAAGGGGCACTTTAAAAGCTATTTTAATAACCCATAATGAAACTGACACACATAGATATAACATGAAACATGAAACACAGATATATAACATGAAACACAGGAAAATGACATACACATATACATATAACACAGAAATAAATACAACAATAAAGAACCCAACTTAATACCTAACAATAATCCTAATCCTATATGGAGGCAATGTGGAAAACACGGACGAGGGGAAGTGATACTTATGCGGTGTCGCAGTGGTGAAGTGCTGGGTGATGGTTGATCCCACGGTAGTCCAAGAGGCGTTGTGTTCACTGGTTGAGGCCTGGACCTCGACTGACTTCCAGAAAGCCAAGAGCTGGCTTAACACTTCCGGTTGAGTCGAATGGGGCCGCGTGAATCCAACTTCGGGACAGTAGCGGGCTTCATGAGACGGTGACGTGGAGGGTTCATGAGACGGTGGCGTGGAAGGTTCACGAGACGGTGACGTGGAAGGGGAGGCGGAGAGGTGGCGAACGAGGTAACAAGCGGAGGAGGTGATGGTAGTGGAGTATGTTACGGGCGGGCCGTAACATTTCCTCCCCCCTAAGACCTCCGTAATGGGCTCATGAAGGAGGTGAGACGGGAGATCTTGATAAGGCGTCGGCGATGATGTTGTCCACCCCTTGATATGGTGGACTTCAAGTTGAAGGGTTGAGTTAACAAGGCCCACCTAAGAATGCGTTGGTTTCGGTTCTTCATGGCGTGAAGGAAGGCCAGAGGATTGTGATCGGTGAAGACCTTCGTAGTTTGAGGACCAGGATGAAGGTAGCACTCAAAACGTTGGAGCGCCAGGACGAGTGCCAGAGCCTCCTTCTCGATGGTGGAGTAGTTGAGTTGATGTTTCTTCAGCTTGGCGGAGTGATAGGCGATGGGATGGAGGATGCCGCTTGTGGGGTCCGTTTGTAGTAGGACAGCACCCACTCCAACTCCACTCGCGTCCACTTGTAGATGGAAGGGGCGGGAGTGATCTGGCGTCCAGACCACTGGCTCCGAGGAGAGGAACGCCTTGAGATGTTGGAAGGCTTGGTCACAGGTCGGGGTCCAGTGGAAGGGGACGGAAGTGCTGATAAGGTCCGTCAGGGGCGGCCAGGGTGGAGAAGTTCCTACAGAATCGTCTGTAGAAACCAGCCATCCCCAAGAACCTCATGAGAGCTTTCCTGGTGGTAGGGACAGGGAAGCCAAGGATGGCCTCCACGTTGGCTCTCTTGGGGCGAACCTTGCCGTTCCCCACCACATGTCCCAGGTAGACCACCGTAGACTTCCCGAAGGTGGACTTGGCCAGGTTGATTGTAAGCCCGGCTTCCTGCAACCGACCCATCAGCCTCCGAAGACGGGTCAGATGTGTCACCCAGTCGTCCGAAGTCACCACCAGGTCGTCCAGATAGGCAGATGTTCCCTCCAAGTCCTGGGTGATGTAATTTATAGCCCTCTGGAAGGTGGCGGGAGCATTAGACAAGCCAAAGGGCATCACTGTGTATTGGTATAGTCCGAAGGGGGTGATGAAGGCGGATATTATTCGGGCCTCGTCCGAGAGGGAATCTGGTAGTAACCTTTAAGTAAGTCTATAGTGGTTACAAATTTGGCTACTCCTATACTATCTATAAGGTCCTCTATCAAGGGCAATGGGTAGGAGTCTGGCACCGTCACTTTATTTAATTTCCTGTAGTCGGTGCAAAATCGACTACTACCATCTGGCTTAGATGTTAACAGGCAGGAGAAGCCCAGGGGATATACTAGGTTCTGCAAGGTGATGACAGAGCAGATAGTCTACCTCTTTTTCATCAAGTCTCTTTTAATGGGTGAAATGCGATAGGCTGGTTGTCTTATAGGCTTGATGTCATTAGATATTAATGTTATGTCATGTTGGATAGTAGTACAAAGTCCTGGAAGGTCACCTGTGATTTCTGAAAAGTCTAGCAATAACTTTTTAAGATCAGACTGTTGTGAAGGTGTTAAGGAAAGAAACACCTCATCAAGGTTGGACATGATTTGGCTGTTTGAGGGCGTCCTTTAGGTGACGAGAAGAGGAATTCGATGTCGGACTCTTCCTCGGGGGGCACAGGACCAGACTCCTTCCCTACCAGACATACAGGTACAGTGCGAGACAAGTCGTCCTCTGGTTCTCTGGAGTGGTAAGGTTTCATTAGATTAATATGAACTAGTTGGGAATCCTTACGACGGTCAGGAGTGTGGACCACATAATTTAATGGACTTAGTTTTTGAGCCACAACATAAGGTCCCATGAACTTACTGTGAAGAGCATTGCCTGGAGTGGGGAGAAAAGTAAAACCTTGTCTCCTGGTTTGAAACTTCTCATGACAGATTTGGGAAGAGAATTCTGTTGCATTTTAGTTTGAGATTTGAGGAAGTTTGATTTAGCAAAAGATCTGACTTCACTGATTTTATTCTTAAGGTTACTGATGTAGTCAGACACACTGGGGCTTGAAGGAGTATTTTGAGTAAACCATTGATCCTTTAATATTTTGAGAGGCCCCCTGATCTGTCTACCATAGAGTAATTCAAAAGGGAGTAACCTAAAGAATCTTGAGGAGATTCTCTTAAAGCGAAGAGAAGGAAAGAGATACTTTCATCCCAGTCTCCTTGATGCTCCAAGCAATACTTCTTCATCATGGATTTTAATGTTTGGTGAAACCGCTCCAGACAGCCTTGGGATTGGGGTGGTAAGCCGAGGAGGTTACATGGTCGATGTTTAGCTCATTCACTATCTGTTGGAAAAAATTGCTAGTGAAATTGCTACCCTTGTCAGACTGAATTTGTTTTGGAATTCCTACCGAGGTGAAAAATGTATTAGATGTTTTACAATGGTCTTTGATGTGATGTTCTTAAGAGGGAATGCTTCAGGGTACCTGGTAGTGGGATCCATGAGGGTTAACAAATACTGATTCCCTCGTTTGGTTTTGGGTAAGGGCCCTACGCAGTCTAGAATGATCTTTTCGAAGGGCTCCGTCTGAACTGGAATAGGCGTCAGAGGAGCTGGCACAAGGCGTTCGTTAGGCTTACCCACAATTTGACATATGTGACATGTTTTTACATAGTGTGACACATCCTTTTTCATTCCTGGCCAAAAAAATGTTGAAGAGCCTTCTTGTAGGTTTTTGGATGCCTAGATGACCTGACAATCCATCATGAGCTAGTTCTATAATGGCTGGTCTTACAGACAAGGGATGACAACTTGATGTGTTTCTGACCAGGTGTCTAGTTGTTTCAGTTCAGGAGGTCTGTAGGCACGCATCAGGACTCCTTCCTGATAATAAAAACAAGGCAATTTAGACATATCCTTTGTCTCACTGGCAACATGTCTGATCTTAGCCAAAGTGAGATCCTGTTCCTGAGCATTAATCAAATTCTCCTTTGAAATGATGTTATTGTACAAGTTGTCAGTAGAGGCAATCATTGGTGGAGGAGGTGGTGAAAGGGCAGGGGACTTGGACTGAGACCTGGTGACTGCACACACTGGGAAGAAGTGAGGGGATGTTTCGTCCAGGGTCTTAGTGGGACTTTCTGTTAAGGGAGAATCAAGAACAATTAAGTTTGGAACAGCCAAGTTACCCGCAAGATCATTACCCAGTACAAGATGTACCCCGGTACTGGCAGTTCACCAGGTTTAATGGCTACCTCAACCTCTCCTGAAATGAACGGGCACTGTAAGCTAATATTAGCCAAGGGATAGGAGAGCTGTGATTCGAGACCTGTAAGGATCACCTTCTCCCAGTGAAAGCCTGTTTGATGTTAGGGATGACATCTTCCCTTAAGATGGATTGGGCAGCACCTGTATCACGCAGAACCTTGACATTTATTGCCTTGTCTTTACCATCAGTCAGGGACACTTTACCTTGATACATGTACGAGTCATAAAGTTCTAGAGGAGAGTTGACAGGGTTAGCTAGGGCCACTGGTTTCTTGTTCTCAAATGTGTTAGGTTTAGGGGCCACAAAAGAAAGTTGACGTTGAGAGGCCTTGCAATTTGGGTGTCTACATTTCTGGATCGTGTGACCTGGCTTCTTACAGTATGTACACCAGGGGGAATTATATGCATTTGGCGAGAATCCGGTCGGCTTACCACCCGCGCCCCAAAACCTTCCCCAAAGGAGGACCTAACATTAGATAGTGAACCACGACCTCTACTACCCAGGGATCCCATCAACAAAGCAAACGCATCAGCCACTTTAGCGGCAGACATAAGATCACTCTCTCCCGTTCTTCCACATGCCTCAGAATATTAAAGGGTAACTTGTTCTTCCATTCTTCCAGGACCATTAGATTGAGCAACTCCGAAAAGGTGGTAATGTTAAGGGCGGCTAACCATTTCTTAAATTGTCTTAGTTTCTCACTAGCAAATTCAACATAGGTGTGAGACTCTGGTTTCACATACTTTCGGAACTGTTGTCTGTATCCATCAGAAGTGATAGAGTAGGCGTCTAGAATGTTACCTTTGATCTCTTCATATTCTACCTCATCACTAAGGCCGTTGTATACCCTATAAGCTTTTCCTACTAGCTTAGGGACAAGGAGAGACACCCACTGATCCTTGGGCCATTTATTCCTATTAGCAATGCTCTCAAAAGCGCGAAATGACCCGTCAACATCAGATTCATCAAAAGGGGGAACTAGCGGAGCAGCTGTAGCAGGATTAAAGCTTGCTAACTTTTTCTTTATATCTATTTCTTCCCTCTAAACTTAGCGTCATTTCGTAGGGCTAACTCCTGAATTTCTAACTCTTTCTCCTGCCTTTTAAGTTGTAACTGAAATTCTCTCTCTTCTTTTTTTGCCTGTAGTTGCATTTGTTTTGCCTGTAGTTGCATTTCTTTCGCTTCTTTTTCTGCCTGTAGTTGCATTTCTTTCTTCTTTTTCTGCCTGTAGTTGCATTTCTTTCCTTCTTTTTCTGCCTGTAGTTGCATTTGTTTTCATGCATCCGGTATTCTAGTTTAAGCTTCTCAATTTCCCACTGACTTATCCTACTCTTATCCTGTTCTTCCTGGGGACTGTGTATTATAGTCCTCGTAGAGGCTGACATGGGAGTTAACTCTTCTATGGCATTTCCTAGCAACTGACCTTCTTGCACTAGATGTTCAACAACTACATTCTTAATGACCTCTTTAGTCATCTGAGACGTGATGGGAACATCAAAATGTTTAGCGATGGTCTTCCATTGGTCCTTCTTTATATTAGCATCTTTAAGTTGTTCCAGAGAAGGGTCAGCACAAAATCTTCAACGTTAAACTGAGCGGAAGCCATATTAAATAGATGTTACACAAACAACAAAAAAAATGATAAGCGAATTACTTAAGTGAGGAACTTGGCAGAGTGATAATAAAGGCAACCTTGAAATTACCTAGATTATACTTAAGTAAACACTTATGAGTACAATCACTAATGAGGGGTAAACTAGAGAATTACGGCATTAAGAGGGATCCGGATTACTCTAGTTACGAGACTTGAGAGTGAGGAGCGAATTGTACTGAGACTTGTTATTGATAAGGAGGCGGATTAGTCTGAGAGACTAGTTAAAATGGCCGATTCTAACTAGCGAGAAAAATGATCCGCGAAGTGAGGGATTGAGGGTTCGCATGAACATATGATGATCCCAACACTTGGATAACACTTATTACACACCTGCCTATGTGCAAAAATAGAGATAAGTGCTATCGGTGAACACGCCTTTCTACCTGGTTTCCTGCTCTACCACTGCTATGCGATACCAATGAAAGTCACGAAGCACGTTTAACCCAAAAGGAGCCACTTGATCGCACAAAGGTAAATTTAAACCACACGCAGAGTAAGTCACAGAAAAAACACATCAAAGTCACAACACCACAGAAACACAAAAAAATAATGTAATCACAGAAAAAAAGTCACTGGAAAAATGGAACACTGAACATGGGTTATAATGGTCCTGTCACGGTCGCCAATTGTTACGTTCACCGGTTAAACGGGTAAGATTGGCATCGGGGAGCCGGTGAACAATAACAATAAAAAAAAAAACACTGCAGGTTCAACTGGTGAGGAAATGCAAAGGGGGCACTTTAAAAAGCTATTTTAATAACCCATAATGAAACTGACACACATAGATATAACATGAAACATGAAACACAGATATATAACATGAAACACAGGAAAATGACATACACATATACATATAACACAGAAATAAATACAACAATAAAGAACCCAACTTAATACCTAACAATAATCCTAATCCTATATGGAGGCAATGTGGAAAACACGGACGAGGGGAAGTGATACTTATGCGGTGTCGCAGTGGTGAAGTGCTGGGTGATGGTTGATCCCACGGTAGTCCCAAGAGGCGTTGTGTTCACTGGTTGAGGCCTGGACCTCGACTGACTTCCAGAAAGCCAAGAGCTGGCTTAACACTTCCGGTTGAGTCGAATGGGGCCGCGTGAATCCAACTTCGGGACAGTAGCGGGCTTCATGAGACGGTGACGTGGAGGGTTCATGAGACGGTGGCGTGGAAGGTTCACGAGACGGTGACGTGGAAGGGAGGCGGAGAGGTGGCGAACGAGGTAACAAGCGGAGGAGGTGATGGTAGTGGTAGTTACGGGCGGGGCGTATGTTACGCATCATCCACGTCTCCGCCACCTGCTACCCCCAGACGTGCCTCTCCCTGCCTGCGCCACCCGATACCAGAGTCGCGTGGTGCCCTTAAGAGTATCGCGCACTGACCGGTACCACCTTAGCGCGGTGCACACTATGGTGCGAGCCATAAATAAATAAATAAATAAAATCAATAAGTTAATTCTTAGTTAAGTTAGATTTATAGTTAGGTTAAGGATTTCATTGTTTTAATGTCCAACCTCCCCTGTACATTTTCAGTGTAAACTTTTTGTGGCACTGCCAAATTAATAAACCGTATATTATTACTATTATTACACACACACACACACACACACGGCCCGGTAGCTCAGTGGTTAGAGCGATGGCTTCACATGCCAGATGACCGGGGTTCGATTCCCCGGCCGGGTGGAGATATTTGGGTGTGTCTCCTTTCACGTGTAGCCCCTGTTCACCTAGCAGTGAGTAGGTACGGGATGTAAATCGAGGAGTTGTGACCTTGTTGTCCCGGTGTGTGGTGTGTGCCTGGTCTCAGACCTATCCCAAGATCGGAAATAATGAGCTCTGAGCTCGTTCCGTAGGGTAACGTCTGGCTGTCTCGTCAGAGACTGCAGCAGATCAAACAATGAATTACACACACACACACACACACACACACACACACACACACACACACACACACACACAGAGAGAGAGAGAGAGAGAGAGAAAAATAAAAGATAGTGACCAAGAGGACTCGCAAGTCACTATCTTTTTTTTCTTTATCGATCTATTCTCTATCTCGACTTGGAAACAAGACCTTAGGGTGGAAACGCGACGCTAAAGCTCGTGGCTGACAACACTTTCTTAGGGTGGGAGGTGTGGTGGAGATATTCGAGGAGACACGGGGTGCTCCTTTCAAGCCAATAATTGGGTCCCGGTTGTGTCCAGCTGGAGCACTGAGAAGGGAATGTGGAGTGAAGATCTTTGTTGGAGCTTTGGGTTCAGAGAGGAAAGAAGTTTGCTCATTTCTCTTATTCTACCATTGGACGACCACCGCTGCCACTAGACAATGTTTCTTGTCCTACTGTGTGTGAATGAGTGAGAACTGAAATAGTAAATTTCTTTATCACTTTAATAAAAAAATAATAATTATTTGGATTTAATTTGATTTTCTAAATATTTCTAGTCCGTGAGGGAATTGTCATTTCGCGTGATTTATTCCTCCTCTTCGTCTTTCCTCTCCCCTTCCTCCCCCTCCTCCTCCTCCTCGTCCTACTACTACTCCAGCAGTTACTATATTGATGCTGCTTCTGACACATCTTTCACTACTGCTACTACTACTACTACTACTACTACTACTGCTGCTGCTGCTGCTGCTGCTGCTGCTACTCTGCTACTACTACTACTACTACTACTTCTACCACTATTACCATTATTACTACTATTACTGCTGCTGCTGCTGTTGTTGCTGCTGCTCCTGCTGCTGCTGCTGTTGTTACTGCTGCTGCTGCTGCTGCTGCTGTGCTGGTAGCTACTACTGCTACTTTTTTTCTATGTAAGAGGGATAACTGCTACTACTACTACTACTACTAGAGAGAGAGAGAGAGAGAGAGAGAGAGAGAGAGAGAGAGAGAGAGAGAGAGAGAGAGAGGTATCTGATAACTAAAAAACACACAGTAATTATGGCATAACAGCTAATGAAAATTTTTTTCCTCTTTAAAAGAACATTGATCTTGTAAGAAATTTAATTTCTTATGGATATGGGTGTATTTATTTATTTTTTTTTTTTTTCAAGAATTATTTGAGATTTTTTCTTATGTTATGTCTTATAGGTAGGTATACTTGAAGAGTATGTATTGGAAACGCTGTTCAGCTTCTCATACATACCCAGGCAATTCAAATTATAGTGGTTCCTATATTAGGGCCTATATCACCACCTAAGCGCGTATTTGGTGTAACCAACTAGACACCTGGGTATCATGGTAGCATGTAGGCAACATTAAACCACTTGACAAATGGCGAATGGCGAAGTATCAAGGCAGTACGTGGTGGGTTTCGAACCTACGTGTGAACGTCTGCCCGATCCCACGCTCACCACCTTATTAAGTATGCCACCGCCTCCTAAATAAGCTTGACATTTTTCGATATATTGTAATACTGAATTGTATGACGGTGTGGGTGTGGGAGCAACCCATTCCGATAAAGCTGTGATCAGCATGGCAGGTAGACCAGAGGGAGGCTTGGCATTGTTGTGGCGTAGAGATTTACTTTCTTATGTTAATAATATTCGTATTGAAGAGGTTTTTATATGGTTTTAAATGGTTATAGTTTAGTTTTTATCAATATATATCTTAATTGTGATCTGTGGAAGCACACAAAAATAGTAGCTAGAGGATCTGGCTAAACTACAGTGGTATGTAAATGACTTGCAATACGAGTATGTTAATATTTTTTTTTGGTTGGCGATTTTGTTTGTGACCTTTTTTCAGGTTGAACATTGGTAAATTCATTGGACATCATTGCTAATAATTATTTTAAATGCTTTGATGTAGCATAACTTGATGATGACTTGTGTACTTTTCTTTGTTGTGGTACGATGGCTTAATCACGTATCTGGTCATACTGTTAGATAATGACTTACCAAGTCATTAATCAATATCATTATCGGCTTAACAAACATTTAGTTATATCAGATGTGGGCAAACTGCGCCCCTCGGGCTGGAACATTTTCTTTTTCTGCCGCAGTTGTCAGTACGCATGGGAAAGTAGATTTTTTATTAAAAGGCTTTATTTTTCATTTTTGTCTGTTTTAGACATTAATTGTTTTGGAATGATATATAATGCGGCCCTGTAAAACTTTGATTTTTTTCTAATGTGATCCTTGCACTGAAAAGTTTGCCCATCACTAAGCTATATCAATTACATAGCATTTTCCTATGTTATGTAAATCATATCATGGCTGTGTTAGATAAGTTTGTTTAATCTCTGCTCCTCAACACTGAGGCTCCTGAAGATTGCAGAGGAGAATGACTCTTTCTTACCTGGATGCCTTAGTCTCACTGGCAACTGATGATGAGATTGATTTTACTATTTGCCAAACTCTCGAGGCTTACACAGCAAAATTTTGTGGATCAAAAAAGTCCATGCATGGCCTTTGAATTAGCCCAGATCGCTTGGACCAAAGAAGGAAAATTATCATTTGGGAAAGCTAAATGTTGTCGATGCGAGCAACATTCCACCATGTGAGAATGTGATCAAGCAGAAGATCCAGGTCAGGTTAGGTGTAGTTCGGGAAGCTTTGCGTTTATATCGGCGCTTCCCTGGTGTTGTATCTATCCTCTTACTCTGCTACTTCCAACAAGTTCTTTCGCTGACTGTAAAATTATCGTCTTCTTCCTAATATCCTGGACACCATAACAAAAAAGGCATTAAATCCTCAAGGCTGCTGTCACAGAAGATTTGTGTCTCCATCATTGTGTCAATTCCTATTGTCACGAGCCGTGTAAGGAAATCTACAGGATGGCAGGCTCGGAAACACAAAAAAGGTGTAAGCTAAACCACTAGGAACCCCAACAATGATATATATTGAATATTAAGATTAAAGAAAAAAAAAAAATAATAAATAAATAAAAATAAAAATCAAGAACAAGAAATTGATTCAGCAGTTGTCTCTCTCTCTCTCTCTCTCTCTCTCTCTCTCTCTCTCTCTCTCTATATATATATATATATATATATATATATATATATATAGATGGGCACCGTCTTAATCCCCTTTAACTTATTATTTCATTATATGTGAAGCCTATGGCCACCCATCGCGGGCCCCTCGGGCTGTTCTACTGAGTAGACGACCCGCCACCCTCTCTTTGTTTCCACCATTTTGTTGTGTCTGCGAGCCTCGCCTCAGTAACGAGCCAGTCTTCAGCGGAGGTAGACACGTGCGCTTTTGGTTTCTAGCACAGGGTGGAGACACGTGTTGCTGGGCTGTTCTGGGTGCTCACCAGTCATTGGTCTGGGAGTTGTGCCCTCCCTTGAGTAGCTGGCTTGTTACTCGGTAGACCGTGGCTGTGTAGGACAGCGGGCTTGTTGTCCTAAGGACAGTGTGGCCGGTTGGGGCTGCATTTCCTGTTTGCATTCGTCCAATCGGGTGTGGCGACGCGGAGGGACGCGTTATTGTTTCGTCCCGTTGTTGCTGTTGGTGGCTGTGGTCACCAGTGTGTTTGGTGGGCGGCTGTGTGCCCCCATCATCTGTTGTGTAGTATCAGTAGTATACTGTTTATAGTACCGGCCAGTCTTCAGCGGAATTAACACGTACGTTCTCGGCACAGGAAGAGACACGTGTGGCTGGACTGTGCTTTACAAGTACTCATTAGTCATTGGTTTGGGAGTTGTGCCCTCCCTTGAGTAGCTGGCTTGCTACTGGGTAGATCGTGACTGTTAGAGCAACGGGCTTGTTGCTCTGGGAGAGGTGTAGTTGGTTTGGCTGCACTTCTGTTTTGCGTCCGTCCTGTAGTGTGGCGGCAACGCGTGGGAGAGACGCGGCATTGTCTCGTCCTGTTTGTTTGTTGGTGGCCGTGGTCACCAGTGGGGTTTGGTGGGCAGCTGTGTGCCCCCATCATCTTTTGTGTAGTATCAGTAGTATACTGTATTGTAGTGTAGTAGCCACGCAAACTATTGAATGCTGAGAGGCTTCATGTCGGCCAGTGGTGCGTAGTTGTCGTCCGCCAGACTTGTCTGCGACGAGTATTTGGACTCTGTATAGTTGGTGTCACCCGTAGGTGGTGTCTGGGCTTGTGTGTACATCACCGGATGTGCTGTACACATCATATATTGCAGTAGTAGTAGGCCAGGGATGTCAGTCTAACAGGTGTTAGTAAGCACTTGTTGTAGTAGGATAGTATAGTAATATATACTGCACGTTTTGTCCCAGTCTGTGAACCCTCACAGCCTGGGTGCAAGGCGTGCGGAGAGGCATTAATACTTCATAGAGAAGTGGGTGGAATTGTCCTTGTGGGCGGTTTCTCTAGGGGGTATTAAGGCCTCGCCCTGTTACACATAACATCTACCATTTATAAATTCTACTTGGTTGGGTACAGGAGGAGGAGTTGCTGAGGAGATTCCCTTACAGTGGGGGAAATTATACACTGTTGGCGACCTTGAAAGAACCTGAGGATTATGGCGGCTGTGAGTTATAGTAGTGGGGACTCTGTGGAGTTTTTATATTCCCCACGGTACTGACCGTAACAAAGTTGGCGATTTTGCCAGAATAACAGTCTAGTGAGCTGTAGCAGTTAACCGCAGCCGTGTGGCGTACGTAAACCATAACAGTGGCGACCTCGCCAGGATAAACCAAGTGCTTTATAGTGTGTAGTGTTATTGTGTGGGGTATTATTACTTATATTATTTTATTGTTTGTGAGAACGAGTCCTTGTGAGCACCATGGAGAGAGTTACTGGTCTTTTCACCCCACCAGTGGAGGGTGAGGATGCGAGTGTGAGCCGGCGAGACTCACCACGTGGGTATGATGAGTCGGTGGCCGCGCGTGGGGTCAGGGAGGACGCATTTACTACGTGTCATGATAACGCACGTGGCGGTCCCGGTGAACGTGAAGTGGGACATATTAGCCCTGGCAGGAGTATTGGAAGCAGGGAAGGCTCCCGACGATCTACTCCAGCAAGCAGTATTGCTGATAGTGTCCAGTCAGCTGCCAGACTGGAGGAACTGCGATTGAAGCTGGAAATGAGGAAAATGGAGATAGAAGCAGAAGAGAGGCGAGAGTTGAAGATATTAGCTGCGGAAGAGAGACGAGAGTCAAACAGACTAGCAGCAGAGAAGGAGGCTAGAGAGATGGAGATGATGAGATTGGAGATGGAGAGAGAAAGGGCAGATAAAGATAGAGAGTTGGAGTGGGAGAGAACTCGCCATGCAATAAGTACGCCTGGAGTTGTTGGTAGTGTAGGAGGAGGAGGAGAACAGAGTGTTGAGCGTACGTTAGTTCAAAGTCTCCAGCTAGTCCCCGAATTTGATGAGGCTAAGGTGGCTGAATGGTTTGTTCGCTTCGAGAGGAAAGCCAAGGAGTTTGCTTGGTCTCGAGAGAGATGGGTAGGCTTGGTTGCGAATAAACTCAAGGGAAAAGCCTTGGAAGTTTATGATAAAATGTCAGCTGATGATCTGGATGATTATGAGGAGTTTAAGGCTGACATTTTGCGGGCATATGAGCTGCGACCAGAAGCCTATCGCTTGCAATTCAGAGGAAAGAGGAAGCGAGCAAGTGACTCCTACCTCGAGTGTGCTCGTTCACTGGAGCAAGTGTTTGAGAGGTGGATTGCAAGCGAGGGTGTTGACTCTCTCGAGGCTTTAAAGGAGTTAGTAGTTATGGAGCAGTTCATTGATATTGCTGATAAGGAGCTGGTACCTCTGTTGAGGGAGAAGAGGTTTAGGACTTTGAAGGAGGCTGCTACATGGGCTGATGATTATGTGTTGGCCCACCGTCCTGTGCAGCAGCCTGGGAGTTGGAGTCGTAAGGAAGGTGGTCCTAAGGGAGGCCCAGGGAGTGGTGGCAGTTCTTCCTCGGGCTCTCCAGGCCACTTTAGGCGATATACTGGATTCGGCAGTAAGATGGGTTTAGAAAGCCCCAGGCCCCCACCCTCCTTCTGCGAAGGATGGGACGGCGGGAAGGCGGCCCCTAAAACTCCCAAGTATGATTACCAGCCTACGTGCTATCACTGCCGAGGGAAAGGGCATTTTAAGTTCAATTGCCCAAAATTAGTAACAGCTGAAACTCCAAAGTCCTCGCAGAAACCAGTTGCCTTGTTGGTGTGGCCAGATAAAGTTTGTGGTGATGAGTTGACTGCTCCTTCAGGCTTTAGAAGTGAGAAGGCACGGCGTGTGCCTGAGTTGTGTTTGGAGGAGGGAGAGCAGGTTGGCCCACCTGTCCCTCCCCTGTTGCCTCGCCCGCACCTAAGGATAGTGAGCTCGACTGGTGCCGTCCTTTCCTGTGTGGAGGCACTGTTGAGATTGATGGCACCAAGTATCCCATCACTGTACTGCGTGATACGGGAGCACAGCAGTCAGTGTGCCGAAATGTCACTGGTAGGAAGGTGACATCTAGCAAGGCAGTGTTGTGTCGTGGACTTAACACTGTGGAGGAGTTCGTGACGGCTGAGGTGACGCTGTCATGTCCTCTTGTCACTGCTACGGCTCAGGTAGCAGTGGCAGACGAACTGCCAGTCGCAGGAGTGGACTTCCTGCTTGGGAATGATTTGGCTGGTGGTCGTGTATGGATCCCAACCTCTGATGAGGATGAGGTTGCTGAAGAGTCTGGGCCAGTGGTGCAAGACTCTGTAAATGTTGTTACCCGCTCTCAGGCCCGCCGGGCTGAGAGAGTGTGCCTGTTACTACCCAGGAGGTTGCTAGCAGCCAGGTGGGATTGACTCCAGATGGGAGTAGCAGTGCTGATGTGGTGGAGCCAGTGTTGGGCTCACCATTGAGTTCTGGTGTGGAGGCTGACGGTGACGGCGTGGAGTCACTCGTTAATGCACCGGACTCGGCTTTGGGAGTTGTTGCTGAGAGTGAGGACGGAGTGTTGGGTGTAGCTGAGTTGTTTGATGGTTATCCTCACTCTGCAGAGCACTCCGGAGGGAGCACTCGTGCTGAGTTGCTTCCTGGTGTGGAGGCTGAGGGCTCTGATGTTCAGCACAGGCCCCAGCATGATGAGTCAGGCAGTTTGTTGGAAGTTGGCGCCCAGGGTGGGGAGACTTCCAGTTCTGCGGGGGTGTGGGAAGTTTCTCCCCCTGTGGAGCATCGTGGAGGCAGGGAGCGAGCTGTTCCCTTGCCTGGTGACTGCCTGGCTGGTGGTGATGATCCTTCTTAGGACTCACCGGATCACATGGCAGGAGCTTAGCAGCCTGGGCCAGCTCTCCGTCCTCGATGCCGTGTAGGACGTAGGGTTGCAGCGTTGCCTCAACCCCATGACCCTATAGTCCCCCTTTCTCTTACCCAGCTAGAGCCTGCAGAGCTCATTCGTAGGCAGCAGGAGGACCCGGCGTTGGCCTCCTTCTATGCTCGAGTGGGTGTGGGAAGTGAGGAGTTGGAGGGCAGGGAGGAGTCTTGCACCAAGGGGTGTTGTGTCGTAGATGGCAGGAGAGTGACGGTGGTGAACTACTGCAAGTAGTTGTGCCGCAGAAGCTGCGTGAGGCACTTGTGCTGTTGGCACATGAGGGGCCCATGGCTGGATACCTGGGCATCCGAAAGACCGTCGCTCGCCTGCGTCGCAATTTTTGGTGGCCCAGCATGTCTGGAGAAGTAGCCACGATTCTTAAGTGTAGCCACGATATCTATATATACACTTGTCATATATATATATATATATATATATATATATATATATATATATATATATATATATATATATATATATATATATATATATATATATATATATATATATATATATATATATATATATATATATATATATATATATATATATATATATATATATATATATATATATATATATATATATATATATATATATATATATATATATATATATATATATATATATATATATATATATATATATATATATATATATATATATATATATATATATATATATATATATATATATATATATATATATATATATATATATATATATATATATATATATATATATATATATATATATATATATATATATATATATATATATATATATATATATATATATATATATATATATATATATATATATATATATATATATATATATATATATATATATATATATATATATATATATATATATATATATATATATATATATATATATATATATATATATATATATATATATATATATATATATATATATATATATATATATATATATATATATATATATATATATATATATATATATATATATATATATATATATATATATATATATATATATATATATATATATATATATATATATATATATATATATATATATATATATATATATATATATATATATATATATATATATATATATATATATATATATATATATATATATATATATATATATATATATATATATATATATATATATATATATATATATATATATATATATATATATATATATATATATATATATATAATATATATATATATATATATATATATATATATATATATATATTTTTTATAATATATATATAAAAAAAAAGAAAAAACAAAAAATCTAAAAGGAGGGTCCAGTTAACGTAAGAGGTGTCTTGACACTCCTCTTTTGAAAGAGTTTAAGTCATAGGCAGGTGGAAATACAGACACAGGTAGAGAGTTCCAGAGTTTACCAGTGTAGGGAATGAAGGAGTGAAGATACTGGTTAACTCTTGCATTAGGAAGATGGACAGAATAGGGATGAGAAGAAGTAGAGAGTCTTGTGCAGCGAGGCCGCAGGAGGGGAAGGCATGCAGTTAGCAAGTTCAGAAGAGCAGACAGCATGAAAACAGCGGTAGAAGACAGATAAAGATGCAACATTGCGGCGGTGACTTAAAGAATCAAGACAGTCAGTTAGAGGAGAAGAGTTGATAAGACGAAAAGCTTTAGATTCCACCTTGTTTAGTAAAGCTGTGTGTGGATCCCCCAGACATGAGAGCCATACTCCATACACGGGCGGATAAGGCCCTTGTACAGAGCAAGCAGCTGGGAGGGAGAGAAAATGGACGAAGACGCCATAGGACACCTAACTTCTTGGAAGCTGATTTAGCAAGAGTAGAGATGTGAAATTTCCAGTTTAGATTTTTAGTGAAGGATAGACCGAGTGTGTTTAATGTAGAGGAGAGGGAAGTTGAGTGTTATTGAAGAAGAGAGGATAGTTGTCTGGAAGGTTATGTCGAGTAGATAGTTGTAGAAATTGAGTTTTGAGGCATTGAACAAAACCAGGTTTTCTCTGCCCCAATCAGAAACAAGTGAAAGATCAGAAGTTAGGCGTCCTATAGCATCTCGCCTTGAGTCATTTAATTGTTGTTGGGTTGGGCGTCTGTTGAACGCTGTTGAATAATGCAGGAGTGGTATCATCAGTCAGATTTAGGAGATCATTGATGAATAATAGAAAGAGAGTGGGTGATAGGACAGAACCCTGTGGAACACCACTGTTGATAGTTTTAGGGAAGAACAGTGACCGTCTACTACAGCAGCAATAGAACGATCGGAAAGGAAACTGGAGATGAAGGTACAGAGAGAAGGATAGAATCCGTAGGAGGGTAGTTTAGAAATTAAAGATTTGTGCCAGACTCTATCGAAGGCTTTCGATATGTCAAGGCCGACAGCAAAGGTTTCACCGAAGTCCCTAAAGAGGATGACCAAGATTCAGTTAGGAAAGTAAGAAGATCACCAGTAGATCTGCCTTTACGGAAACCATACTGGCAATCAGAGAGAAGGTTGTGAGCTGATAGATGCCTCATTATCTTCCTATTAAGGATAGACTCAAAGGCTTTAGAAAGGCAGGAAATCAAAGCTATAGGGCGGTAGTTAGAAGGATTGGAGTGGTCACCTTTTTAGGGACAGGTTGAATGTGAGCAAACTTCCAGCAAGAAGGATAAATAGAAGTAGAGAGACACAGATGAAAGAGTTTGACCAGGCAGTGAGCGAGTTCGGAAGCACAGTTTTGAGAACAACAGGAGGGACTCCATCCGGACCGTAAGCCTTCCGAGAATCAAGGCCAGAGAGGGCCAGGAAAACGTCTTTATAAAGAATTTTAATTTTAGGGATGAAGTAGTCAGAGGGTGGAGGAGTAGGAGGAATATGCCCAGAATCATCCAAAGTTGAGTTGGTAGCAAAGGTTTGAGCGAAGAGTTCAGCTTTAGAAAAGAAGAGACAGCTGTAGAGCCATCTGGATGAAGTAAAGGAGGAAAGACGAAGAAGTAAAGTTGTTAGAGATATTATTGGCTAGATGCCAGAAATCTCGAGAGGAGTTAGAATTGGAAAGACTTTGACATTTTCTATTGATGAAAGAGTTTTAGTAAGTTGGAGAATAGATTTGGCATGATTACGGGCAGAAATATATAGGGCATGAGTTTCAGCAGTTGGATGGCTACGGAACCGTTTGTGAGCCGCCTCTCTATCATTGACAGCACGAGAACAAGCAGAGTTAAACCAAGGCTTTTTAGCTTTAGGGTTAGAGAAAGTATGAGGAATGTATAGCTCCATGCCAGAGATAATCACCTCTGTTATGCGCTCGGCACAAAGAGAAGGATCTCTGACATGAAAACAATAATCATCCCAAGGAAATCAGAATAGTACTGCCTTAGTTCCTCCCACTTAGCAGAGTTAAAATGCCAGAAGCACCTCCGCTTAGGCGGGTCCTGAGGCTGCACTGGAGTGATAGAACTGGTAACGGAAATTAGATTGTGGTCGGAGGAGCCCAACGGAGAGGAAAGTTTAACAGAGTAAGCAGAAGGGTTGGAGGTTAGGAAAAGATCAAGAATGTTGGGCGTGTCTCCAAGGCGGTCAGGAATACGGGTAGGGAACTGCACTAGCTGCTCTAGGTCATGAAGGATAGCAAAGTTGAAGGTTTGTTCACCAGGTTGGTCAGTGAAAGAAGATGAAAGCCAAAGCTGGTGGTGAACATTGAAATCCCTAAAATGGAGATCTCAGCAAAAGGAAAGTGAGATAAGATGTGCTCCACCTTGGAAGTCAAATAGTCAAAGAATTTTACATAGTCAGAGGAATTAGGTGAGAGGTATACAGCACAGATGAATTTAGTTAGAGAGTGACATTGAAGTCTTAGCCAGATGGTAGAAAATTCTGAAGATTCAAGATTGTGGGCACGAGAGCAAGTGGTGTCGTTACGCACGTATGCGCAACATCCAGCTTTGGATTGAAAATGAGGATAGAGCAAGTAGGAGGGAACAGAAAAGGGGCTGCTGTCAGTAGTCACAGACAACTGTGTTTCAGTTAGGAAGAGAAGATGAGGTTTAGTAGAGGAGAGGTGGTGTTCCACAGATTGAAAATTAGAACGAAGGCCACGAATGTTGCAGAAATTGATAGTGAAAGTATTAGATGAAGTGTCAAGACACCCAAGGTCGACAGCAGAGGGCAGTCCGACCTGGGGACATTTATGGTCCCTCCCAGAGGGGACTCCGAGGCAGGGCGTGGTGAAGCCATTATTAAATTTTGATTTGAAGAGAGTGTAAAAGTGTAAGGTGTTGTAGTGTAGTGTAGGAAGTAGTAGAAGTTGTCTTTAGAGGGCAGGCTGCAGCTGCTCAATTGTATAAATGAGACCACAAAGGGAACCGGGAAGAGAGGACACGGGAATCACTCAGTCTGCAGCACTGCCTACATCCCCGTAAGTACCTCTCCTGGAGTATTCCACTGAATATATATATATATATATATATATATATATATATATATATATATATATATATATATATATATATATATATATATATATATATATATATATATATATATATATATATATATATATATATATATATATATATATATATATATATATATATATATATATATATATATATATATATATATATATATATATATATATATATATATATATATATATATATATATATATATACACACACATATATATATATATATATATATATATATATATATATATATATATATATATATATATATATATATATATATATATATATATATATATATATATATATATATATATATATATATATATAGTGTGTGTGTGTGTGTGTGTGTGTGTGTGTGTGTGTAAGTAAGTAAGTAAGTAAGTGTTTATTGCTACAAAAGTTAACAATATTGCACATAAAGTATGTATACACTGTACATAGCTAAGGTCCGTCGAGCAAAGCTCCCTGACGGACAAATAGTACTATACAATAGGTATGTGGTCATGGACAGGTAACCTAGTACATTCTAGTCATACAGGTTACTAACATTTTATTACTGGCTCATAGATTGTTGAAGTAAGAGATACTTCTTAATTTCTTGCTTAAACCTCGATATGTTGGCTGTAGTAAGTAGAATTTTTTTCTCAGGAGGCAAACTGTTAAACATCTTGGGACCGCTATTAATCACACTATTTCTGTACAATATAGTTCTAAACGTTGGGCAAACTAAGTTAATGTTGTTGTTCCTTGTGTTGATATTTCCAGTAAGTAATTTGAAAATAGAATTTCTACCGTAACATTTATAAATCAGCAACAGTGTGAAATATTTATGTATATAGGAAAATTTTATAATATTTTTGTCAATAAATACTTGATTAGTAGATTCAAACTTTTGCATAAAAATATACACCGGAAAATTTTATTTTGAGCTACTGTTAGCTTCTTGGTGAAGGAAGGCCACGTACTTCCCCATATGGGAACACAGTAAGTTAGGTGGGGATAGCATAGTGTGTGATATATGCTGATCATTGACTCTGTCGTTAGGTTACGCCGAATTTTGTAGAAAATACCATTTAATTTAGATATTTTTAAGGAAACTTTGTCAATGTGAATCTTCCAATTTAAATTTTCACCAATAAAAACTCCAAGAAATTTTCTATGACTAACTTGTTTTATAATTTCTTCATCTAGATTGACTGGAGGGATTGCATTTTTGATTGATCGATTTTGAAATAAAATTAGATTAGTTTTAGCAATATTCATTTTTAATCTATTAGCTTGAACCCATTGTTTTATTTTCTGTAGTTCTGATGTTAAATTATTATGAAGAGAATTTATATTTTTGTCACTAATCAACAGCGTCGTATCATCAGCATACATCAAAACCTTAAATTTAGTACTTGCATTTACAAAATCATTAATATACATAATAAAAAATAAGGGGCCTAGGACTGATCCTTGTGGTACACCTTTCACAATGGGTAATAATGAAGAGTAATTATGGTTACAATATACAGTTTGTTTTCTATCATGAAGGTAACTCCTAAATAATTTCAATGGTACACCTCTTATACCTAGATATTCTAATTTATGTAATAAAATTTTATGATCTAGTGTGTCAAAAGCTTTAGAAAAATCAATGAATACACCAGCCACATATAATTTATTCTCCAAATCTTTGTAGACATTATTGACGAATTGCAGTACAGCCGACTCCGTGGAATGTTGAGCTCTAAAACCATGTTGGTATTCTGTTAGAAGGTTATTTTTTTCAAGATAGTTAATTAAACGTGAGGAAATAATTTTTTCAAAAGCTTTACTAAATGCTGGGAGAATGGAAATTGGGCGATAATTGCTTATATCATTTTTGTCTCCAGACTTAAATATAGGAATTACTTTTGCAAGTTTTAATTTATCTGGGAAAACACCAGTTTTTATGGTAAGGTTGATAATATGGGCTAGAGGAGATGATATCAATGATGAAGAATTTTTGAGTACTTTTGGAGATACATCATCGTAACCAGGTGTAAATGATTGAAGAGACTTTAAGGTGTTTTCCACTTCACTTCTGTAGGTAGGCCTGAGATACATTGAAAAACTTGGTGCATTTTTAAGATACATTAAATATTCATTGTCAGCACAATTAGATCCTGGAAGGTCTTGCAAAAAATGATCATTAAATTTTGTTGCTATGTCTGCGCAGGGTGGATCAAATGTTATTGTTTGTTTCATAAGATGACGTGATCTGCCCAAAAGAGTGTTTATAGTATTCCAGTGTCTTTTAGGATTACCTTGATTAACCTGTAATTGATTTTTATAATAAGTATTTTTAGCTGAGCGTAGGATCGATGTGAGCTTATTTCTATAACATTTATAGGTTTCCCTGTAGGTTAATGGCCATTTTTTTGCAAGTC
This sequence comes from Portunus trituberculatus, assembly GCF_017591435.1. NCBI lineage: Eukaryota > Metazoa > Arthropoda > Malacostraca > Decapoda > Portunidae > Portunus > Portunus trituberculatus. The sequence continues at coordinate 379,295 of NW_025541561.1, read as the reverse complement.
TTTCCAGTCTGTTTCTCTCGTTAATACTCTTTTTCAGTGCTGGGGTAATGTGTGGACTAGTTTGACTTTTATTATCCTATCGAGTTTTCTTCAAGGGAAAATATATTTTAAATAGTAAATGAAAATCATTGTAAAACAATTCATATGCCTCATTGGAATCAGAACAACTTAAAACATGATTCCACTCCAAACGAGCAAGGTCATTCTTGAAGCATTCCATGGAATTAGCTGTAATATTCCTTCTAATTATATACTGGGGTTCCAGTTTAGGGCAATTTAGTGTGAATTGTGAGACAGTAGGAAAATGGTCAGTGATGTCAGTCTGTATGAGAAAATTCCCAATATTATCTTCAATTTGTGTAGACCAGATATGATCAATGAGGGTGGCTGAAGTACTGCTGACTCGTGTTGGTTTAGTGATAAATGGAAATAATGAATAAGAATACATCAGATTAATGAAAGCAGAAATATTATCACTACTTTTCAATAGATCTAAATTAAAATCCCCTAATATATAGAGTGCTCCAAAATTTTTATCATATACTGAATAAAGAATATCTGACAATTTTGATAGAAAGCTATTGAAACTACCACTAGGTGGTCTATAAATACACAAAAATAAACATTTCTTACCTATTAAACTGGATTCAACACCTATTGTTTTAACTGAGGGATCTGAAAGAGTATACTGGCTTAACACAGTGGAGTCGTATTCCCTCGTGTGTGTGTGTGTGTGTGTGTGTGTGTGTGTGTGTGTGTGTGTGTGTGTGTGTGTGTGTAGCGTGTAATGAAGGTGTGTGCAGGTGTATCATGTGTCGTGGCAACATGAGGGTAGTAGCACTGTTGCAATGATTGGAGACGTGAATGTGTGCACGAGTGTTGTGAAAGTGAAGACGTGAGTGAGTGTGTGTGTATTGGTGTTGTGAGTGTTCTGGTATGGTTTTGTGCACGGGTGTGCGCGTCTGTGGTTTGGTATGCTTATGTGAAAGGTGACGCAGAATCCAAGCTCCCAGGAGAGGGAAGTAGGTCCTTTGCTGTGTAGTATCGGCTGTAAGGCAAGAGGTGGGCATGGGTTTGATATCCGAGGCTTGAGTCTGAAGCCCCGATGTAAGTGGGGTAGTGGATCGAGATTCCAAAACTGCGGGCGTCTCGAGAAGTGTAGGATGAGTGAACGAAGTCCCATGAGCTCAAGGAACCCAACTTAACAATACCTAACAATAATACTAATCCTATATGGAGGCAATGTGGAAAAAAACGGGACGAGGGGAAGTGATACTTATGAGGTGTCGCAGTGCTGAAGTGCTGGGTGATGTGGATCCCACGATATTCCAAGAGGCGTTGTGTTCACTGTTTGAGGCCTTGACCTCGATTGACTTCTAAAAATCAGGGAGCTCGCTTAACACTTCCGCTTGAGTCGAATGGGGCCACGTGAATCCAACTTCGGGACAGTAGCGGGGCTTCATGAGACAGTGACGTGGAGGGGAGGTGGAGAGGTGGCGAACGAGGTAGCAAGCGGAGGAGGTGATAGTAGTGGAGTATGTTACGGGCGGGCCGTAACAGGTGAAAGCTGATGTTATAGTGCTGGAGCAGAAGGAACCAGCGGAGCAGATGCTGATTGGTGAACTTGTTGCCTTGCAAGAAGGTCAGATGATTGTGGTCGTTGTAGACGTGCAACGGCTGATTACCAGCTCGTAGGTAACATTGGAACTTCTGGATGGCTTGAATGATGGACAGAAGTTCCTTCTCGATGTTGCTGTATTTAAGTTGGTAAGAATTTAACTTAGCGGAATGGTAAGCGATGAGGTGTAGGATGTCAGTCTACTCCTGAAGAAGGACAGCCCATGAGGCGATATGGCTGACATCTGTTTGTAGATTGCAAGGCTTGGTGAAGTCCGGAGCGTGCAGGACGGGTCCTTGTGCCAGTAGGGTTTTCAGCCGATTGAAGGCGTTCTGGCATGCTGGGCCCTAGATGTACTTCACACACCCAATGGTGAGCTTGGTGAGAGGGGCGGCGACTTCGGCAGATTTGTGCACAATCTCCGATAGAGATCTGCCATCTCCAGGAAGCGCCGTATCTCTCTCTTGCTGGTGGGTACTGGGAAATCCAAGACGCCTGACACTTTAACAATCCTCGGTAAAACACAGCCACGTCCCATCTCGTGGCCAAGGTAGAGGACTTTGGCTCCACCAAAGTGGGATTTCGCCAGCTGCACTGTCAGGCGTGCCTTTTGTAATCGTCGGACCAGCTCAACCAGTTGTTTGTCGGGTTCATTCCAGCTCATTGAAAACAAAAAAATATCGTCAGTATTCATCGACACACCACCCACACCTTGTGTTAATTGATTCATGGCCCTCTGAAATGTGACAGGACAATTACGCATCCCGAAGGAAGTCAGTAGGTACTGGAAGAGCCCAAAGGGAGTTATGAAGGGAGAGACTTGTTGGGCATCCTCCGTGAGGGGGATTAGTTAGTACCCTTAAGATCAAGTTATGAAGTTGGATTGTCCCACCTCATCGATTAAATCATTCACTCGCGGAAGAGGGTAGGCATCAGGCACTGACACAGCATTCACCCGGTAGTACTTGGTGCATAAGACTTGTTGGCTATCCTCTTTGGAGACAAGAAGACAAGGGGATGCGCGGGATGAGTTGCTTTGGACCACCAACCCCTGCTTGAGTGAGTAGTAGACCTCCTTCTGGATCTGTTGGCGTCTCTATGGGTGGAATCGGTAAGGTACCTGCTGTATAGGGGAGATTCCTGGGATCAGTTGCACGTCATGGGGGATTATGGTGCATCTCCGAGGGTGGTCACCAAACACCTCAGAGTACTGGTGGAGAAGAGTGGTTATGTCATGAGCTTGAGATGCGAAGAGAGCTGAGATAATTTTCTAGATTGGAGAGAATGTAAGAGTTACTAGTATCGTGCGTGCCACATGGTATATGTACGTTGACATTTCCACAAATAGGATGTACATTTCCATCACTTTTGTACAGTGCTGCTGGTCTTATTCAATTTTATTGCATTAATGATAAGTGACTGTGTAGGTATATGGCGGTCAGGGATTTGTATTATCTAATTAGTATCACTGACTTTCTATAAAATTTCATAATGACCATGAAATTTGCTTGCAAGGGGAATCCAGAGATGGGAATGAAGGTGAGGACTTGATCGCCCTCCTAAAAGACCTTACTGCGGTGTTTTTTTTTTTTTATCAAATAATGCCTTCATGGATTGTTGTGCGTGTTACAGATTTTTACTGGTAAACGCACAAACTTTGTGAAGGGCAGATTTTAAGTTACCTAAAGAGTTGATGACAGTTACAAGTCTGTGAGATGATGAGTTAAGAAGCTTGTCTTTTACATGTTTTAAAGACACTTTCCTGTCAAACAGCATCTCAAAAGGGAAAAATCCAAATGGATTCGTCATGGGTTTCTCGGAGTGCATATGGATAAGACTTTATCCCTTTCCTGGTCCTGCTCGAAGCAAAATTTTCGAAGGAGTGATATAAGAATTTGATTACATTGTTCTAGAGTGTCCTGTGATTACAGGTGGTAAGTAGCTGAGAGAGTTTGCGTAACATTTAATTTTTTGAGTGTACTGTTCTAAAGAGATCGTTAGTGAATTTTTGTGCCTCAGTCACTCTGAATTTCCTGGGGGACGCCAAAGTTAGTTGAACAAGTTGGCAAGTTTGGCTATAATGGTCTTAGATGTAATATTTTTCAAAGAGAAAGGATCTAGAATTGGCAATATATACTGGTTACCCTTCTTTATTTTTGACATAGGTCCCACTATATCAGTGATGATTTTTTTGAAAGGTTCAGAAGACACTTGAATTGGTGTTAATGGATAAAATAGAACCTTTTAGTGTGGTTTTCCTACTATTTGACATATATAACAGGTATTTACAAAAGAGGCTACATCCGTCTTTAACACAAGCCAATAGAATTCTGACAATATTTTTTTCACATGTTTTAGTGATCACTAGATGTCTGGCAAAAGATTCATGAGCGATTTCCATAACTGGCTTCGCAATATTACTTGTCAAAACTATCTGGTCAATCTCAGCCCAGGTATCATTATCTGATAATTGTGGAGGTCTATTATTATAAGTATGTCGTCCTGGTATGAATAGTAATAGGAGGGATAGTAAGTCTCTTGTTCCTTGGGAATTAATTTAGTCCGAAGTTTTACCAATATTGAATCTTCCCTCTTAGCTCCAGACATAACTTTCTCCGAAAACAGTTGGTTAATGTTAGCGTAAGAGGGATGGCTAAGTGGGGGTGGTTGTGGTGGTGGTTGCTGGCGCGCTTGTGCACGTGTAACAGCACATGTTGTGAACAGGTTTGGCTGACGACTCTCCAGCTCCTCTGTGGGATTAGAAGTCAGGAGAGAGTCTTGAAATTTAAGAGAGGAAAGTACCTTATCACCCACCAGATCATTTGACAGTAACAGGTCACAATCTGAAATTGGAAAGGACCTAAGATCACATACCGCATTTCTTACTTAATCTTTAACAAGAGGGCAATCAAGGTGTATTTTAGTCAAGGGCATAGCAATTGGACCATCAAAATGTAATATGTATAGCTTATCTTCAGTGTAACATTGCTCCACTCCTGGAACTGATGACTTTAAGATTAGAGATTGACTACCGCTTGTGTCTCAATTAATCCTGATGGGACGTTTGACGTCACGGCAGACGGTCACTTAACCATGAGTGTGAAGTGGTTTGTTCAGATGATTTGGATCTGTTACACTGAAGGTAGCTATTGATTTGGTGAAAGACTGTCCCTTTGGCTGTTGTGTGTATGTATGTATGAGTGAATTATTTAATTTCTCGGTGTTTCATTTCTCATAATTGTATTTGTTACCTTGTAAGCTTAGCTTCATTATGAGCATGAACGGTATAAAAGCCCTAGATTGGTGCGACTGTGCGGTCGTCAAATGACGTAAGGTTTGGAATAGAGGACGTGACTTTCGCTGCAGCAGTAGAAATAACTGATTCGGGTGAGACTTTACAGTTACGTATAAAAATAACACTAATACATGGAATGTGCCATGGAAGTGGTGTGGAAGTGCAGGGCCTTCGAGACTGCTGAATACTGTGACGGAGTACAAAGTGCCACCCGGGCACGGCAGGAATATGAAAATGAACTGTCAGTGGATCAAAGATGGTTGGCTTGTTCCGTATGATGAAAGGGCTCAAGGGCCAGTGAATGGAACTATACCCTTCATGGCTTTGATACAACCCAAAAAGGAAAAGGTAGGCCCAGTCGTTGACTTTTGTGAGCTGAACACTTATCTCAATGTGCACACGGCTGAGCGGACGTCTGCGCGGAGAAAATAATAGAGTGGCGCAGACATGGAAGAAGAATCACACTGAACGATGAGCAAAGCCTACTTACAAATCTATGTTGACCTGTTCCTGTGGTAATATCAGACGGTGGTGTTTAAAGGAAGACGGTACTGTCTGACAGGTTCTAGATCTGAGAGGCGCGGAGACACTGCGTCACGACTGTACGTCACAAAATTGCTCCTGCGACGTTCAGTTCGATTTATTAGCGGGTAGTAAACTTAAGCTGTCTGAGATCCCATTGCTCCACACTTCCTACCAGGTGGTTATAATCACTTAATTGCTCACACACTAAGTGCTCGTTGCATCAACATCTACTCATTTTTCCCTATGATAATGATACACCTTTCCTTCTCTCCATCCTGTCACACACACACACACACACACACACACAGAGAGAGAGAGAGAGAGAGAGAGAGAGAGAGAGAGAGAGAGAGAGAGAGAGAGAGAGAGAGAGAGAGAGAGAATACTGTACTGTGCATACATTCACTTTCGTGAAAAGGATAAACAAGAATACAACACACACACACACACACACACACACACACACACACACACACACACACACACACACATTTTGTTTATCGACAAAACGTTTGAACAATATCCCATACATGTACATAATAACAAGGATTGTCATTCCATTTATATATAAAGAGCGATAAGGGAATACATTTAAGGTTAAATGAAGAAAAATAACTCTTTTTATAAAGAAAAGTAATCAATGAATCAAAAATAATCACCACATTCACTACTAACAACTACCACTAAACTCGGAATTAACAAATATCATTTCACAGTATTTATGTTTCTCTACGTAAACTCTAGAGTCGGTCCCATTAATGAAGTCGGTTTTAGGTGTGGCAGATTCCGACGCTGCAATTATGATATTTGCCTCAGAAACACTGACCTTCGCTTCCTGGCACCACTGGTTTGACGACGTAACCATCAGAGTGACTCCAGTGGGCTACGCACAAGTATAGTCTCCACGCTTACGGAGATGGTGTGACATACCTATGTGTATACGTGTTGTATTTTGCTGGATAAGATATTAGGTATCATTCCCAGTGAAGCTGTTACTTTTCCAGCTTCAAGCATGACAGATTTTGAAAAAGCAGCGATGAACGCCTTCTTTCATGAGTGTTTACCTTCTGCTGAAATTGCAGGCTGTTTTACTTATTTATTTTTCTATTTAAGACAATCGGCGTGGAGACGTATCCAAAGCTTGGGACTTAGTACTAAGTACATAGAACAAGCAGAAATTGCTTTAAGAGGGAAGAGGCTGCTTGCTCTTGCTGTTGTCATCGAGTGAAGTGTATAAATACATTGATTCTCCAAGATGAAGCAAGCAGGAATGATGGATTAATGAACTTTATAAAATATTAAGAGGACACTTTTATTGGCCAGAAAGTTAATGATATAACACGCGCTGGAACATATACACACAATAGGGTCAAGGGAGCCCTCCCACGTAAAAACAATTAATTCACTTGAGGGATGAGACAGGTTTTGGCGACAAGTTCCCAGTCATCCTGATATGATACTTGGCGCTAAGTACTAGACCAGCCATTCTCAACCTTTCCTTTATCATTGACCCCCTTGGCTTTATGTATTTCTCCATTTACCCCCTACTCCCATACAAAAAATTCATAGCCATCATAAAACGACAGAAAAACAAGGTCAGAAAGAACCTTTTCATTGTTTAGGACTAGGCTTTGTATAAAAATAGTATTATACATTCGTATCACAAAAATAAAGGAAATCAAATCTTTTATAAATAGAAAATTATGAAGTTAATTTGTATTACAAAAATAATGAACAGAAACACCAGAAGTATTATCAGTGGGAACTGCTGATTCATGAGTCAATCAGTTTGTTTATGCGAGGAGCTGTTTCTGACAATGCTACTCTCATAATCATATCATCATCGGCTTTCAGGCGGTTTCTGGCCTTTGTCTTTATTGCTACTAAACTTGAGAACCCTGATTCACAAAAGTACGTAGTGACAAAAGGAACAAGCACTTGGAAGGCACGCTGAGTAAGATGAGGGAATGAATCTGTGAGTTTTATCCAAAATTAACACCAACTTTTCCAAATTCTTCTCTAAGAGTAGCAGAGGATTGAAGATCAATCAGTTCATCTTTTACTGGACTGTCATCTTTTATTTCTGACAGTTCAGTGGCAAAAGGTCTCTGTTGGGATCATGTCTTTTTAAAAGTAGTCAGTGAAGTGATTTTTCAAGATATTCAAATGGTCTGTAATGTCTTAATTTATCCCAGGTAACACTCCAGGACTTTCACTAATGACCTCATCCAAATTTGGGAAATTTGCAAAGTTGCTTTGGTGAACTCTCCGTACCCATAAGTCCAGCTTTGTCTGCAATGCTGTCATTTTTTCACTTGCTTCAACAATGGTTACTGATGTTCCTTGGAGTTGTTTGTTAACTTGGTTAAGATGGGTAAATATATCTGACAGGTACCCCAAACAGGCGATGAACATGGGATCAGCAAAATTTTCACACAGCTTTGAATTCCGGTCACGAAGAAACATTTCTACCTCAGTACGGAGCTCAAACACACGATCTAAAATAAGTCCACGTGAAAGCCACCTCACTTCAGTATGCAGTAAAAGAATGGAATGCTCAGAGCCCATCTCATCACAAAAAGCTTTGAACAAACAAACGGTGATTCAACGCTCGGGACCGAATGAAGTTAACAGCCTCAACAACTTTCTGCAAAACAATTTTCAGGAAGAGTTTTTGCAGCTAATGCATGTCTGTGAAGAAAACGATGTGTTGTTATTACATGGGGTGCCTTTTGCTTCACTAGTGCAGTGAAGCCTGATCTCACTCCCATCATGGCTGGAGCTCCGTCAGTACAGATTGAGCCAACAATGTCCCACGTGAGATTGTTCGTGTCAAAAAGTCTTGTATTTTCAGCATTATATCAGTAGCCTTTGTGGTTTGCTGGAAAGGTTCACAAAAAGAATTCATTTTTTTAGTTCTTTTCCACATATGTAACGGACAAAAACAAGTTGTGAAAAATTGGCTACATCACAGGTTTCATCAAGTTGCAAAGATATTTTTTCTGGGTTAGATTTTATTTGTTCAATAACTTGTTGACAAATATCTTGAGACATTTCACTAATACGCCGATGGATTGTGTCATTAGAAAGGGAAAATGGCTTAAATCATTTGCTTTGCTTTAATCCCACATACAAGTTCAACCATGTCTAGGGCACAAGGTTTAATCAGCTTCTCGGCAATGTCATGAGGTTTCTTGGCCTTTGCTATTCGCAGCGCTACATTATAGGAAGCTGCAAGAATTGGTTTCTTCTCAGATTCAAAGCCAAGTTTGGGCAGTGTTCCTGCAGCCCTAAACCTAGCTCTCTGACTCAAATGTAGCACGGTCATCGGATGCATGGACAGAATGTGAAGCTTCCAGATGCTGTTTTAGTATTGAAGGTTTCAGTGACCCATTTCCAAAAACTTTTAAGCACAGCAGACACTGAGGCTTCTCCACACCATCCACAACAACGAAGTCAAAGCCATATTGTACATATGAATCCAGGTATGTACGTTTCTTGGACATGACACAATCTGAAAAGAAATAATTATGAATTAGTCATGTGACTAATTCTCCATTCATTGAAAACATATCCAGAATATTGCAACTCATGACTGATTCTTCAGTTAACAGTAACACTGTCTGTGGATTAATGAAAAATAAAATGCAAGAAAATGTAACACTTAGAAACTAAGGAATTTTAAATTATTTTCCTATGCATAAGTAAATATCACTATGTTCAGTCATCAGTGATGATATTGGGTAGTATTTCTTGCTTATAGTGTTTGAATGTCAATTACTGTCTTTTGAAATAAACAAATGAAATTTATGATGTATAACAGTGACTCTACCTTGTAATTCAACACCTAGCGTTGCCATATGGCAACACCTAATATCATGAAAAGTAATGACTACATAAAGATAAAATTTATATATGATATTTAGTTCATCATTATCAAATTCCCATTAAAATTTGGTGAAGATTGGAGAAAAAAAAAATAATCCAGGAGAATATGGGTTAAATAGATTGCTGTTTTAATTGACTTAACACTGATAATTGTACATTATTAAAAAAAAAAACAGTATAAAGTAAAAAAAAAAATATATACATGAAGAAAGAACAAATTTATTGAAAAGGAGTTTGGCAAGGAGGGAAATTATCTCCATTCTTTAATTACATAATTCAAGACGTTTTATCAATCGAGGTTGGTTGTATACTTGGCCTGACTCGATGCAATGTAAAGGGCCCCACACACGCTCAGGCGGCCTCTTCGGCGGCCGGAGAGGCCGCCTGATGTCACCCACACACTATTCAGTCCTGCCTCAAGGCCACTCTCAGTTCTAGAGAGACACCGCGGAGTGAAGATCATGGCATCTCCCCTAGATAAAGAGGAATTGGATTTACTTGCGGCTGCAGCTGTAGCGGCGACGTTATTACAGAAGACCAAGAAGAGGAGAGTATGGACCAAGGAGTGGCTGCTGAAAAGGGATGGACTGTCACATTTGAAGTTACTGGAGGAGCTGAGATTAGAACCAGTAGATTGGCTCAATTATCTTAGGATGGATGAACAGACTTACTTGACGCTGCTGTCTCTAGTAAGTCCTTTTATTAAAAAGCAAGACACATGTATGCGCAAGGCCATATCACCTCATGAGAGACTAACTGCTATACTCCGCTTCCTGGCAACGGGTCGATCATATTATGAAGATTTGAAGTTTTCGACATGCATTTCTCCACAAGCCCTGGGATGCATTATACCAGAGACATGTGATGCAATAAGAAAGGCGCTGCAAGCAGACTACATGAAAGTAAGTACAATAGGTTACACTAGCTACTAGAAATGGTAACAATTGGTGAGGACATTAAAAAATAATCAGCTTTTGATATCTTTATTGGAATGACATTGTTATGCGAAAAAGAAAATGAAATTATTGTCCTAGTGTGCAAAGCAGCACAAAATAGATACAGTTTGAGTACCTAATTATATGTAATTTATTGTAGTTTGCTGCCCTGAGGTTTATCATCCTGGACAGACATTTGGAGAGGAGTTAATGGTGAAACATAAGTGAAAGAATAAGGTGTTGATGAGTCTTTTAATTCCATGTTTGTTGTTAGTTTTCCACTGAGGCCTTGATACAATACATCATTTATTAACTTTTCTGCTAGCAGTTGCATATCTGCTGTCATTTTCCTGAGTTTTGTTGCAACATTTTTTCCCACAATGTCAAACTCATCCTCTGGCCGGGAAGATGTGATGCGCTCTCCGATGAGTTTGAGAACATTTTCAGCAGGACTAGTCGAAGGTCTCTGTTTTTTTTCTCGCTCCTGCAGTGAGAGAATTAACTGCTGGTTCTGAACTCTCTGCTAATGGTCGGTCATGGTCACTGCAGACACTGCTACTTCTCGATGATGCACGAGTAGACGCTCCCTCTTCGGCATGATCCGCAAACTGATGAAAGAAAATTAAATATTTATTATGGATCAACTACGTTATTTTAGGTTATGTGACACTAAGTTATAACTGTTATGCATTACGTCATTACGTAGATAATGTTTGATGTCGAGACCTAACCCAGCATCACTAAATAATTGTTTTACATAAGAAAATTATAGTCATATTACAATAACATTATCTAGAGAATACACAGAGGTATTAAAATCAGTTCATGCGTAATACAAAAAAAAAAAAAAAGTATCTGTGTTAATGTTTCTTTTCCTTTTTTTTCCAGTTTCCTAGTAACGAGGAAGAGTGGAAACATATTGCTCAGGATTTTGACACCATGTGGGACTTTCCAAACTGCTTGGGAGCAGTAGATGGGAAGCACGTGCGCATTGTACCGCCAGCAAACAGTGGGTCATACTTTTATAACTATAAGGGTAGTCACAGTCTTGTCTTGATGGCTGTCGTCAATGCCAAGTATGAATTCATAATGTGCGATATTGGAGTAAATGGACGAATCTCTGATGGAGGAGTGATCCATGAAACCGTTTTTTATGAGAAACTTTGCAATGACGATCTGCATATACCTACACCTGCTGTGCCCAAAAACTCGCACACTGCTCTTCCATTTGTGTTCGTGGGAGATGAGGCATTTGCCTTGCGCAAAGATTTCCTGAAGCCATACCCTCAAAGAGAACTTACTCATGACAGAAGAGTGTTCAACTATAGGTTATCACGTGCAAGGAGAGTTGTGGAAAACGTTTTTGGCATTCTTTCATCACGTTTTCGCATTTACCATTCACCAATTAATATGAAATTGGAACACATAGATTCTGTGGTTATGGCTACCTGCATTCTTCATAATTTTCTTCGGAAAACTACAGGGGACACGTATTCTGTAGGTGATGGAAATACTGCTGACAACGAACCTCAGACCTTGCTGACAGGTTTGGAGAAAACTTACAGTAGGCGAGCTACGGAAGAAGCTCACCAAGTTCGGGACATGTATCAAGAGTATTTCAACACTGTAGGTGCATTATCATGGCAAGAAAGTAGAATATAAAGCTCCCCACCCTCTCCACTCATAGACACGTCTAAACCAACACCTTGTTTTGATCTGGAGTTGATGTACACTTGATGTGTGTTATGATGAGTAAAAATAGAGCATCGTGGTTTCACTAACCTCTTCCATACTTGACACAGATGTCCTCCGAATTTCTTGGTCTTTCAGGAACAGGAGCAGATCGTAATACCATAAATTAGGTGTGTAAACATCATCAGTACCAGCACCTGTAAAACATGATATTATTTTCTGTAAGTAAACCCCATATAAGATTTAATATTATGGTATAAATTACAAATTATAAGAAAAGGCTTGAAAATAAACTGATATGTAGAATTACAAGACTTTTAGTGCTTCATGAAAGTAGGTTTAAGAGAAATTTGTTATATGCTGATATACAGACACTGTACCTGATTTCATAGAGGACAAAACTTTCTTGGACTCTTTCCTGAAGGAGCTCCTCATGTTGTTAATCTTCTTTGTGACTAGCTCTCTAGTAGCATCGCCGTCCTTCTCTTTCAATTTCTCTACAAGCAAGTCATATGCTGCATTCTTCTTTACTTTATCTGAATATTCTTTTGACCTGATTTTCCATAGGCATGGATTTTCCTTATATATTTCAATAAATTCAGCCCAAAATTGGCGCTCTTCCTCGGTGGTGCAGCTGGTGGTTAGTGCGACAGACATGTTGACACTATGCTGCCGAGATTCACACTGACACGTGCGGCCTCAAGGCCGCCTCATGTGCCCACACACACTCAAACCGGCCTGAACCGGACGTTGGCCGGACGGAAAAAACCTGACAGCGACCGATTCGTTCAGGCCGCCTTCCGGCGGCCTGCGCGGGCCGCCTGAATGCCCCACACACGCTCAGTTTGGCCTGAACAGTCCTATTTTGTTAAGGCGGCCGGAGAGGCCGCCTGAGCGTGTGTGGGGCCCTTAACATCCTGGCCTTTGCTGATGATGTGGTGCTGACTGGAAAAGTGTTTCACATGGAAACATTTTATACGACACTTTCTTGTTCCATTGTGCAGCCGACGTTATTTTGAATACGAATAAAATTACATGCATAATATTTGCTAACACACACACACACACACACACAAAAAAAAAAAAAAAAAAAAAAAAAAAGACAAAGAAGGTATTGTATTTCGATGATACACTTACGAGTAAGGTAAGCTTCTTTAAGTATCTGTCACAATATATATTTCGATTTTAGAGACGATAATATTAATTTTATATTTGAAAACTTGTATTCGTCTTTTTCTAATATTCTAAAAAACGGTCATGTATTCGTCTTTATCTAGTATTCTAAAAGAGGGTAACATTATGAATGTTTTTTTTTCTTCTTCTTAACTTTTTCTACAAAACTGACAATGGCATACCTCTATGGTGTCAGGATTTGACTTTTAAATTTCATATGCATAATGCTTTCAGTACTGTTTTTAGAAAATATTTCAAGAGCATTTATGGAGCTCCAACCTTCGCCAGCAGTCACATCAAAGCTGAATAATGTAACACATTATTAATGCATCTTTAAGTCGCATTTGTTGAGGCCAGGTATAAGCGTTTTAGATTGCTAGCTTTCTCTTGTTAAGGTTCAATATGCTTTACACACAAGAAGGATTTTTGGTGAAGCATGTCTCTATAGTTTGGATAATTTAAGTGAGACAAAAGCAATAATATCTTTCAGAATATAACGTCATGGAAAGATAGGACCATTTTACCTATTTTGGGTACTAAGGGATTAATTTGTAAGAGTTTGTTTTGGAAACGTTTGTTCTTATTTTTTTCACTTTTTTTTTTTTAATGATTATGTACTTCTTCGTATTTTTAAAACTAGTTTATAATGATACATATTATTTTTTTAGAATACCATCTAAAACATATATGTATAGTGCATATGACTCAAACATCCGAAGAATTTGTTACTGTATGTTGTAGCATCATGCGAGGTGTTTTCATTATTATCATTCACATAATAATATGTAGGTAGTATGTTTTTTTTTTTTTTTAATACTTATATTATGAGATGAAATACAATAGTGACTACTGCTACTGCTGCGCTGCTGCTGCTACTACTACTACTACTACTACTACTACTACTACTACTACTACTACTACTACTACCACCACCACAACAACAACAACAACAACAACAACAACAACAACTACTACTACTACTACTACTACTACTACAACAACAACAACAACAACAACAACAACAACAACAACAACAACAACAACAACAACAACTACTACTACTACTACTACTACTACTACTACTTCTACTGCTGCTGCTGTCGAAATATGAGGTATTGCACATTGTTGTACTATCTGCGTTACGGCGATGTACTCAATTACCACTCATTTTAAAACACACCAGTCTTACCCATAATATATATATATATATATATATATATATATATATATATATATATATATATATATATATATATATATATATATATGCGTCATATTGATCCAATAAAAAAAATAATAATTAATATATAAATGTCTCAGGTTGTTTAATTTTCATTGTTCTTCCTCTATTCTAATCGATTTCAAGACTGCATTACAACATAAGCTCCCTCAACTTTTTCTTTATTAACCACTGCAAAACTCGCGGTCTTGTTTTCAGTCTGTAGAACACCACCTCTCCTCTACTAAACCTCATCTTTTTCTCACCGAAACACAGCTGTTTGAGGCTATTGAGAGTAGGCGCTTCTCTGTTCCATCGTACTTTCTCTATCCCCATTTTCGTTCTATGTGTACAACGACTAACTTGCTCTCGTGCCCACGCTCTTGAATCTTCCGAGTTTTCCACCATCTTCGACGCAATAGTCACACTCTAACTAAATTTATCTGTGCTGTCTATAGTAAATTCTTTAACTATTTAATTTCCAAAGTGGAACGTATTCTGTCCCTCTATCCTTTCGCGGAGATCTCCATCCTTGGAGATTTCAATGTTCACCACCAGCTTTGGCATTCCTCTCCCTTCACTGACCATCCTGGTGAACTAGCCTTCAACTTTGCTATCCTCCATGACCTAGAGCAACTGGTGCAACACCCTACTCGTATTTCTGACCGTCTTGGAGATACGCCCAACATTCTTGATCTCTTCCTTACCTCTAGTCCTTCTGCTTATGCTGTCACCCTATCATCTCCGTTGGGCTCCTCCGATCACAATCTCATTTCTGTATCTTGTCCTATTTCTCCATTCCCTCCTCAGGATCTCCCAAAGTGCCTCTGCCATTTTGCCTCTGCCAGCGGGGGACCTGAAGAGGTATTATGCTGATTTTTCCTGGAATGATTACTGCTTCCGTGTCAGAGACACATCTCTTTGTGCTGAACGCATAACAGAGGTGATAGTGTCTGGCATGGAGGCGTACATTCCTCATTCTTTTCTCAACCTAAACCTTCTAAACCTTGGTTTAACTCAGCCTGTTCTCGTGCTATACATGATAGAGAGGTTGCCCACAAAAGGTACTTGAGCCTTCCATCTCCTGAATCTCATACACTTTATATTTCTGCTCCGAATCATGCCAAGTCTGTTCTTCAACTTGCCAAACACTCCTTTATAAACAGAAAATATCAGAATCTGAAATTCAAACTCAAACTCCCTCTTGACTTCTGGCATCTAGCCAAAAATATCTCAAATAACTTCACTTCTTCATCTTTCCTCCTTTATTTCATCCTGATGCCATCCCATCTGTCTCTCAAGCTGAAGTCTTCTCTCAAACCTTTGCTAACAACTCCACCTTCGATTATTCTGGGCTTGTACCTCCTTCTCCTCCCTCTGATTGTTTCATGCCTTCAATCAAAGTTCTTCATAATGATGTTTTCCATGCCCTCGTTGGCTTAAACCCTCGGAAGGCTTGTGAACATGATGGGGGCCATCCTATCGTTCTCCTCGTAAAAAAATAGTGCTTCCGTGCTTGCACCTTGCCTGGCCAAACTATCGACTTCTACCTTTCCTTCTTGTTGGAAGTTTACCTACATTCAGCCTGTTCTTAAAAAGGGTGAGGGTTCCAATATCTCAAACCATCTTCCAATAGCTTTAATCTCTTGCTTCTCTAAAGTTTTTATAATCTATCCTATATAAGAAGATTCTCAAACATCTGTCACTTCAATTTTTTTTTATCTGATCGCCCGTATGGCTTCCGTCAAGGTCGCTCTATTGATAATGATCTGGTTCTCCTTGGTCATCCTCTTTTAGAGGATTTCGGTGAAACTTTTGCTGTCGCGTTAGAGATATCAAAAGTTTTTGATAGTGTCTGGTATAAAGCTTTGTTCTCAAAACTGCCCTCCTACGGTTTCTATCCTTTTCTATGCAACTTTATTTTATCTCAAGTTTTCTTTCCGACCGTTCTATTGCTGCTGTGGTAGACGGCCACTGTTCTTCTCCTAAATCTATAAATAGTGGTGTTCCTCAGGGTTCTGTCCTGTCACCCACTCTCTTTCTATTATTCATTAATGATCTTCTTAACCAAACTTCTTGCCCTATCCACTCCTACGCTGATGATACCTCGTAGCCTACATCTTTCCACGTCGTTTTAGAGACGACCAACCCTTCAGGAAGTCAACAGATCACGTAGGGACGCCACAGAACGCCTGACTTCTGATCTTTCTAAGATTTCTGATTGGGGCAGAGAAAATCTAATAGTTTTCATTGCCTAAAAAACTCGATTCCTCCATCTATCAACTCGACACAACCTTCCAGACAACTATCCACTCTTCTTCATTGACACTCAACTGTCTCCCTCTTCTACACTGAATAGCCTCGGTCTCTCTTTACTCATAATATAAACTGGACACTTCACATCTCGTCTTGCTAAACCAGCTTCTATGAAGTACGGCTTTCTGAGGCGTCTCCACCAGTTTTTCTCGCCCCTCCAACTGCTAAACTATGTACAATGGCGTTTTCCATCCTTGTATGGAGTACTCTTCACATGTTTTGGCGTTTCCACGCACAGCTTTTTTTTTGTTTCTTTTTATTAGGTAGGATGGAATCAAAAGCTTTTCGTCTCATCAACTCCCCTTTTTCTCACCGCCGAAATGTTGCATCTCTTTTTATCTTTTATCGCTATTTTCATGCCAACAGCTCTACTGATCTTGCTAATTGTATGCCTCCCCTCCTCCTGCAGCCTTGCTGCACAATGCTTTCTTCTTCCTATCATCCTTATTCTGTCCAACTGTCCAACGCAAGAATTTGACCATTATTCTTAATCATTTATACCTTTCTATGGTAAACTCTGGAACTTCCTGCCTGCTTCTGTTTTTCCATCTTCCTACGACTTAACTTCTTTTAAGAGTGAGGTTTCAAGACATTTGTCTCTGAATTTGGCTAATCCTTTACTATTCTTTAAGGGAACCAACATTTAGGTTTTTTTTTTTATATATATTGTCCTTGGTTTCCCTCCTACATAAAACAAACAAACAAAAAAAAAAAAAAAAATCGTGATTTCGCCGATCACGCCCGCGTCCACAGCCCGGGATTTCAACTCTTGGACCCTCAGGTCTCTCTCATTCCACTTTAATTTCTTCTCCTCTGCTACTCACTCTTCCCTTCCTTCAATTATAATGTTACACTTTTGTCTTAAAAGTTATTTCCTCATAAAGTGGTCCAAATTCCCATATATCCTCACACATGTAGATACTGAATGTGTCGTAACCTGATGCAGCAGCAGAAACAAGAAATGAAGAAGAAACACATCTACATCAGAGTCTTGATATTGATCCAGCCATAAACAGGGCCGAGTGGGCCAGGACCCATCCATGGATAGGGGCCGTGGGGAAGGAAAAAAAAACATTAAATAACAATTAACAGAGGGTTGGCTGCCGGGGATCAGACTTAAATTTAGGAGATGACCCAGACAAATGTCCAAGACCAAAAGAAGCCTTAAGATTTTTTTAATAAGTTTCGGGAGTGGTATTGTGCACACGTGTACCTCACGTGGAGTTACCCATGATTGGTGAATAACAATGGCCAATAACTATCCTAGTCAGACCAAAAAGAAACTTGCTATCTTAGTAGGTCAAAATTGAGCCTCCGAAAAACCATTAGGAAGGTGTCTTGTTTCCGGATGTGTACTACAGTTAGAAATTATTTGACTGTATTTAGTATGTCCTTTAGCCCTTTTGTTGTCCACACGGGTGTTCCCACGTGGAGTGGTGTCCGAATGGTCGTTGATAATCTGGGCGTGGAGAAAGAAGTAAGAAACATTGGGTAAATAATATACTAAACCAACATGAGAGAAGAACAAGAGAAAAGATAGAGAGAAGGCAGAACCCGAGAGGTTGTGCTTCCGGTCAAGAGAGGAGAGGAACCCATAGAGTCATGGACAGACTCTTCCTTTTATTAATGAGTAGAGCTCTTTAGTTGGTAATGCAGTGTAAGATAACTTATATGTCATTTGAGTGTAAGGAGGAAACAAGAGATAGGATATTATATATGGTAGGATGTTTATATTAAGATTTAAGTATTTTTGGTGCAATTTTGACAATTGATGGATTATTTGATAACTTGGTGCTACTTATATATGATATGGTTGTGGAATATATGAAGTTTCAAGCATTACTTTGATATTTGGATGCATCAGTTGTGAAGTTTGGCACTTGTGAAGTCGTGTAAGTTTCAGTTGTATGTTTACCGAGACAACCGGCTGTGTCATTGTCCTTTTGTCCATTTGTACAAGGTCATTTCCATTTAGCTCTCTGACCTCTGCTATGTTTATTTGACCCTTGCTGGGTCTAACCACAATAATAACAGCTATTGACCACGACCTTGGCAATGTTATCCTCCTATCATCTTTCTTCTCTTTTCCTCTCTTCTGTTCTTTTCTTGTATCGTCTTTCTTTTATTTACTTATTATGTAGATATACCACACTGCTACTGGTACTACTACTACTACTACTACTACTACTACTACTACTACTACTACTACTACTACTACTACTACTACTACTACTACTACTACTACTACTACTACTACTACTACTACTACTACTACTACTACTACTTCTACTACTACTACCACTCCTACTACAACTACTACTACTACTTCTACTACTAATGCTACTTCTGCTGCTGCTGGTACTGTTGTTTGCGCTAGTGCTTGTGGTGCTGGTGGTGCTACTGCTATTCTCTTCAATTCCCGTTGTTTTAAGTCCTTCCTGCCCCTAAGACTTCCAAAGCGAGGCCCATGTCAGATCTGGCAAGCATGCTTCGCGTGGTGAGTGTCCCCGCGTCATTCATATTTGCACAATCCTCCAGGTTAGGGGTTTTCAACCTTTTTCGCATTATAAATCCCCTGAGTCATGAAACCATCTAACCGAACTCATAGTTATCTGAAATCGAACAGAATGTTATTTTAGTGACTGATTCTAACTGTATATGCAATGGTACTGCAAAGGATATTATTAGATCAGCCATATTAGTACCCCTACAATGTTAATTTTGTGGCTGACACTAACTCACTATACAATGGTCCTGCGAAAGATATTATTAGATCAGTTATCTTTAGATCAGTTATCTAAGTACCTCTGAAAATATTATAAACCCCTGGGGGTTTGCGAACACCAGGTTTAGAACTCGTGCTCCAGTTGCACGCCGCGAGTCCTAGATCATGGATAAAGATGGATTCCAGCTCATGATTCACCCTGCCGCAGAATACCAAACTCTCTCTCTCTCTCTCCAGTCTGCAGACACTGATAAAGGCTCAACGACCTGCCACTGTTAACTCATCATACTGAACAATTGCTGACATCTGATAAAACTGGTCTTCCTGCCCACTTTAATGCCATCACCACACCATGAGCGATTTTGGCACACACCAACGCACCAGTCTCCCTCCAAACACACCAGTCTTAAGGCAACGTATAGGAAACCCACCTATACCTTAACTCAGTGGTTCATAACTCCATGTGGCGACCTAAATTAGTGCCGCAAGGGTATTTCTGAAGGTAGCCAGAGGGTCTTAAAAAAAATTAAAAATCAATAATTGACAGCTGTTCATATTTTTATTTTAATTAATGTTGTCCTGGTACCGCTGGCACCATCAATATGTTCTGGTGTGGTTGAAGATAAACACCAGGGAAACTTCCCTGTGTTTATTGTAGGATACAAAATGTACTGGAGGCTTGGTAGCTTGGTAGCAAGTAGCTGTGAGGGAGGCTTGAGAAGTAGCCGGCGGCCAGAGAGACTTTTAGTCAGAGCGGCTAGATGAAGCTTGTAGCTAGCGTGATGATGCAGAATTACAGTCTACACAACACACTGGAGTGTGACTGTAGACAGTAGATTGTAGAACTAGACTGGCTGTGCAGGACAGTATAACCAATCAAAGAAGGAAGGCAAGCAGATTGCCAAACGGAGCGGGAGCCTGTTCCTTAAGCTGCGTTAGGAACCAGACTGAGCGTGGCGAGTGGCGACTGGCGTCCCTTGGGGTAGCGGAACAATACACAGCCCCAGTACACCATACGGTAGAACATTACATTACTCCGCGTTAACAAAGTAGTCTGTCTATGATATTGCTCGACCACACTAACGAAGGTGTCCTCACCGAGCACTCTAGTCAATACATAAACACTTCAAAAAGAACAATAATAATAATAATAAGACATGTCATACAATGCACTGAGCAAAATAAATATCACATAAGTGTGAAAACAATTAAGAAAATATAGTTAGTTTGCAAATGAATAGCAATAACATGATATTATAAGTATAACATGGCTAAATAGATTAATTTGATGCTATTTTAAAAGTAAAATGCATTATTGATAAAACAAAAAAATACACATTTGTGGTAATGACTAGTAAATATAACATACAAAATTTGTATAAAGACAGAAATGTTACATGATCATGTATAATCAAATCACTGAAACATAAGGAACAATGTTACATACATATGTGTAAAAATGTGTTACATATGGTGAATAAAGTGTATATGTCATAAGTATTGTTTCTTACATATAATACATGTGATAATTGTGCAATATATATATATATATATATATATATATATATATATATATATATATATATATATATATATATATATATATAATGTAATTGAGCATAAATGAAAAGCATGAAAAGATGATAATGTAAACAAAAAAACAGCAAACAAACACTCAACTTGGATAGAGCAGATAACAATGTATAACAGTAGAGGTGCTGCTAAAACAAAATGTAATGAATGTGACATTAATATCAAAGTTACTTACATAGGTAGAATAAATATAATTGACACTAGCAAAAAAATATTATGTAGGTAGGGAGAATGACAAAATGTTAGTGTAAATTTAGTAATAAAAAAGTAAAATGGGATGTAAAAAAATGTGACTACAAATGGAACCCCCTATTAAACACACGATATACCCTAGGGGCCACGCATGTGTGTTAAGGCCTGAGAAGCATGAATATGTCTTCTGATAAATCAAGCAAATTTACAGTCAAAAGAAATATTACCTACATCACATTAATCCCTCTCCATGTGTCATCTGGGGACAGCACATAAAAATGTAATATAACACAATGCAATATATACAACATAATATAATATAACATGGTATAATATAAGAGATACACTTCACACACCTGTACGTGTCCGCACATTGTAAGGACATGAAGGTACAACAGGTGAAGAATCCGAAGTATATGTTGTTGAAGACTGTGTAGTCTGTACAGGCATGTGTGTAGAAGTAGAAGGTGACAGTGGAACATTACTCTTCTTCAGACGATCAACATATACTATGTAGGTGTGCTGCGTGTGTACTCGTACGTAAACAGACGATAACTTGAGTCACAGACATGTTGAATAAGAACTTCTCAACATACAGGTCTGCTAAGCACTCACTCTGTGAAAATGAATAATACTTTACAGGAACATAAGTGTATCAGACTTGAGAAAAATAAAATAATATGAAATTATACCAAGTACACTTTTACAATAATCAAGATATATAATAATGATAATTTACACTATAAAATGATTAAAGTGCTGTACTGATTATATTAATATAATTGTAAATAAGAATGCGATGAAATAATTATAAAAACTTGATAAGTAAATGATTATGGAAAGTGCATACTGAAAGAAAACATGAATATAGTGGTTACCCTTAAAATTTTAATCAAAGAAAACTGCGTGTCTGAGGAAAATCACGTGAAATAAATTTATGCACACGTAAAATGAAGACATCATTGCATATAACACTAACACATCAAAACATGCATAATAGTGTAATAGCAGTAAAAAAATAATGTGTAAATGTGTACTCACTGAAAAAAAAAAAAAAAGTGTGTACTTGCACAGAAATAGATATTTGGTACCTCAACCACAATAATAAATATGGCGTCTGGCCAGAGCCAATCAGGAAGCTCTTATGTCATAGGCGACTAATCATTCATAACACTTGGCCTCGCTGGGGACAAATATGGTGCGCTTTTTTACGCGGGAACGCAACTCACTGGTACATAAAAATATTCATAGAAAATTAATCACTGTGATTATAAAGTTTTACTCACGACTTATTGAGTAGCAGAGATGTATGTATGTACTCAGCTCCACGAAAATCCTTGTCAGGGCAGTAGGCTGGGGAAGCAGGAAGGACGCCGTCTTACTAGGCTGCATGTGGCGGTGATCTCAGGCTGCGGATGGACGACACACCAGCTGCCACCATCAATATCCTGGTACCGCTGGCACCATCAATATGTTCTGGTGTGGTTGAAGAAAAACACCAGGGAAACTTCCCTGTGTTTATTGTAGGATACAAAATGTACTGGAGGCTTGGTAGCTTGGTAGCGAGTAGCCGTGAGGGAGGCTTGAGAAGTAGCCGGCGGCCAGAGAGACTTTTAGTCAGAGCGGCTAGATGAAGCTTGTAGTTAGCGTGATGATGCAGAATTACAGTCTACACACTGGAGTGTGACTGTAGACAGTAGACTGTAGAACTAGACTGGCTGTGCAGGACAGTATAACCAGTCAAAGAAGGAAGGCAAGCGGATTGCCAAACGGAGCGGGAGCCTGTTCCTTAAGCTGCGTTAGGAACAAGACTTAGCGTGGCGACTGGCGTCCAGGGTTCCCAGATTTCTGTGCCGAAATTATCGTACACACCCGTCAAAAATTATCGTATTTTGAGCTAGATTATCGTACACCAACATTCACCTAGCAACTTTTTGTCAGTTCTACAGAATACCACAAAATATACCATTGGAACACTAGACACCAAAAAGTTTTTCTTAGGCATTTGATATAGGTTCTGAAAAGCACTGCATGTTACGAGAGGCTATCGTATACTCACTCTTTTATAGGTCGCTGGCTGAATCCCCGTGGATTTCTGGATAGTTTGGATCACTTTCCACACCACATTTCTTACACAGTGCTTTACACGAGCCCTTCCTGGATGGTCTTAGCCATGGAAATTCTTTTTCCCAGACTTCTCTGTACTTCTGCTCACGCCTTGCTTTTTTCTTGGTTTCTATTATGCTTTCACTATCCACGGCACTACGTTTATCTGCCATTCTCTTTGCTGCGAAGTGTGCCAGGTAGTAAGAATTAAGCCAAGTAGAATAACACCCGCAAATGAGCGTCCTGCTGTCTGAGGCCCCCGATGAAGACAAATGAGGCCTCCCCCGATCCCCTCCTTCCCCCTCACCCAGTCTTTACAGGAACTGATCGTGTAGTAGGGACGGGCGGGTACCCGGGTAGCTACCCGGGTAGTAGAGTACTGAGTATCGAGACGGGTACCCGGGATGAACGAAGGTTGTCGGGTAATTTTCACGGGTATTTCTTATAATATTATTAGGCACCCATTCTGGTGTAGAGAGTACAGATGTGTGCGATTACGGTGAAAATATTTAATGTCTAGACTTTTAGAGTATGGATAATGTTTACCGATGTGCGATCATTAATGAAATATGGAGATAATGATTAGAAAAATATCGTTCATGCTGTACTGCGTAGTGAGTATCTAGACGGGTACCCGGGTAAAACATAATGTCGGGTATTGCTCACCGGTAAGCAGTCTTGTCTTCGAGTACACAATGAGTACCAAAGTCTTATTATTAATAAAATATGATGATAACGATATATATATATATATATATATATATATATATATATATATATATATATATATATATATATATATATATATATATATATATATATATATATATATATATATATATATATATATATATATATATATATATATATATATATATATATATATATATATATATATATATATATATATATATATATATATATATATATATATATATATATATATATATATATATATATATATATATATATATATATATATATATATATATATATATATATATATATATATATATATATATATATATATATATATATATATATATATATATATATATATATATATATATATATATATATATATATATATATATATATATATATATATATATATATATATATATATATATATATATATATATATATATATATATATATATATATATATATATATATATATATATATATATATATATATATATATATATATATATATATATATATATATATATATATATATATATATATATATATATATATATATATATATATATATATATATATATATATATATATATATATATATATATATATATATATATATATATATATATATATATATATATATATATATATATATATATATATATATATATATGCGTGTGTGTGTGTGTGTCTGGTTTATAATCTTGGTAATCGTCTCGACATTAATCCCAGGAGCCGGGATCACTGAGCGCTGGATGCCGGGTAAGCGTTTTGATGGTTACCAGGCAGCTACCCGGGTAGCGCGTTGGTACTACTCACTCACCTTGCGCCCCGAGACCACCGCGCGCTGGCGGGTAAGCGTGCCTGATGGATACCGGGTAGCTACCCGGGTAGTGGAACCGGGTAGCGTGGGTAGTCTGAGACGGGTACCCGTACCCGCGATTACCTGAAAAGCCGTACTCTGCCCATCCCTATCGTGTAGTGCCCTCCCCCCTTCGCTCCGTCTCCAGCCACTCACCCGATACACGAACTGATCGTGTATAGTCCGCCCCTTCACTCCCTCCCTCCTCCAGGCTCCAGCCACTCACCAACCCTCCACCTCCTCTCTCTCTCTCTCTCTCTCTCTCTCTCTCCATTTTTTTTTATGGAGTAGAATATACTCTCGCAGTATCACTTCCAAAAGGAATTATTTCATGAAAAGTATAAATTATTGTACAAAACTGCAGATTATCGTATTATCGTACGCACTATATTTTTTATCTTACAGTATGCTAAATTATTGCACTTGTACGATAATTATCGTACGTCTGGGAACCCTGCTGGCGTCCCTTGGGGTAGCGGAACAATACACAGCCCCAGTACACCATACATAGAACATTACATTACTCCGCGTTAACAAAGTAGTCTGTCTATGATAATGTACCTGATTTACTTTAATTGGACAATGTAAAGATTATACTAGACACAGTAACCAAAGAGGCGCAGTCATAAAACACGTATACCCTTGCAATTCCACCCGTAGTGCAAGTAACTTTCTTGCACAATACGTGTACTTGATTGCCGAATAGTCAGCGAGTTTTCTTTCTTTTTTTTTTTTTTAACTTGTTTTCATTTTCGTTTAAAATGTAGTGAAATTCATTCATTGTGCTGGTAAATATAAACTGAAATATAATAACGAAAGCTCATGAACATTTTGTAGGTACGCATAACTGTAACATGAAATGGTTGGATTTACTGTTACAATTAGGATCGTTACTCCAGGTTAAGACTGCATTTAGGGTCGCAACCAAAAATGGTTGGGAAACACTGCCTTAACCTCTCACTTCACTCTCCCTCTACTTTCCCATCATTCCTGGATGAGTAATTCAGCTTGGAGGAATTACCAACGATCTTATCCCACCATCTTCCCCACTGATGTTTCTTGCCGTACTCTTATCCCCATCCCTCTAGAGTCTAGACTCACAGGAAACATTTATTCTACGGTAAGCCCTTTGAGATACTCTTAATGTCTTCCTGTCACCTAGAAGCAGTTATTTCATATGTTAGAGTGATCCTTCTCGTCTTTTCATTTTTTTTTTTTGTTCGACGGGGGTTCGCTTAGAACATTAGATGGTGCTATTAATCGTAAACAATTTCGTAATTTGCATATCTTTGTTTTTACATCCCTTACTTTTTTTTTCCTGGTTCCATTTTATCTACTGATAAACTCTTTCGCCTTCTCACTTCCCTCAAAACTTTAACACTTCTTGCTTCCAACACACTACTAAACTCCCTCTTTCCTTCCACATGTAACCACTACTTACTTCTCTTCCTACCTCTCGCCTTCCAAAAGACTTCCTAAAACAGCACCCCCCTCTCTCTCTCTCCTTCAGGCTCCATCAGCAACATCGACGACGGAGAGTACAAATGCCGCGACGGATCCTCCCCTGAAGTGCACTACAAGGTCATCTCCGGGGTGGTGGGCGCCGCCTCATCCGTCACCTCCATCCAGGTGGCGAACCTCCTCCGCCTCTTCAGGATTCCACAGGTGAGGTGGCGATGATGACTGCAGTAGGAGAGAGAAGAAGGGAAAGGTATGTAATGTGTGTGAATATGTAAATGGAAAGAATGAAAAAAAAGAAGCGAGGAAGGAGAAGGAAATGGTAAAAAAATGAGAGGGTAAGGGAAGTTTGGGAAAGAAATGAAAGAGTATGGGGAGAAATGGGAAAGTGAGATAAAATGGGAAAAGGATGGAAGGGAAAGGACGAGACAAAAGTGAAGGGTTACAATGTGAGAAAAGGGAAAGGAAAGGAAGGACAGCTGCTTTGAAGGTAGTGTTCGTTAAGGTGAGGCAAAAATTCGTAAGTTAGGGAAGGAAAATGAGTGAGAAGGAAACAGAGAATGAGGAGAAAGAACACGAAGGATAATGGTGATGAAAGCTTTGTTTTCATTCTTGCAGATAAGTTGAGAAAGAGAGAGAGAGAGAGAGAGAGAGAGAGAGAGAGAGAGAGAGAGAGAGAGAGAGAAAGTCTTCAGGTAAAGTTTCACACACACACACACACACACACACACACACACACACACACACACACACACACACACACACACACACACACACACAGAGCTGTGATCTCTCACTGAACGTTTTCCCTTTGTCTCACAAGACAAGGGGCAGTCACAGCCTGCCCTCTTAAGATAACTCTTCCTTCACACAAAACTACATGCTTACTACACATACATTCTTCACGGAAAAAAAAAAAATCTCCTTTACCATCCTGGGAGTCCCCTTCTAATCACATTTTCTTCAACCTTTATAGGGACCGACCCTAAGAGGACCCTCTTTTTGATCACAGTTTTTGTTGCTCTTGGCCGGCTTTCCCTCTTACATAAACTACACACACACAAACGAACACGAGAACACACACACACACACACACACACACACACACACACACACACACACACCGCGTAGTGTAGTGGTTAGCACACTCGGCTCACAATCGAGTGGCCCGGGTTCGAGTCCCGGAAAGCGGCGAGGCAAATGGGGTCTTAATGTGTGGCCCCTGTTCACCTAGCAGTAAATAGGTACGGGATGTAACTTGAGGGTTGTGGCCTCGCTTTCCCGGTGTGGGGAGTGTGTGTTGTGGTCTCAGTCCTACCTGAAGATCGGTCTATGAGCTCTGAGCTCACTCCGTAATGGGGAAGACTGGCTGGGTGACCAGGAGGCAACCGAGGTAAATTACACACACACACACACACACACACACACACACACACACACACACACACACTAAATGAAGCACTCTAGATGTGTACCATTCTGCCTTACTAATACACCAGGTAGACACATTTTCTTTATAGTCACCTTCTTTAGAATTGTCTATCTTTTTTTCTTCTTTATTTTCCTGATGTATGAATGGATTACAAAATTTCACCGTGATAAAAAAAAAACTTTTGTATTTCAGTGGTTGGTGCGTTAGGTATATTCTCTCTCTCTCTCTCTCTCTCTCTCTCTCTCTCTCTCTCTCTCTCTCTCTCTCTCTCTCTCTCTCTCTTTTGGAAATTTGGAGAAAACCTTGCGGGCAGTAAAACCAGTTTGGTAGCCAACATCCTGAAAAGTATATTGTAACCTAAAACATATACGCACACGAACACGCGCGCGCGCACACACACACACACACACACACACACACACACACACACACACACACACACACACACACACACGTGTAATGTGGGAGAAAATATTAAAAAAAAAATTATGAAGATTTTCAATTTTGGCTTTTATTTTCCAAATGATAGTGGTAGCTGAGCTTAAAGGCACTGATTTAATTTAAATTGTTATTACAAGATTACAAATTCACGAAACTTTTCAAGGAATTTCATTAGAGAAATATAAATAAATAAATAAACAAATAAACAGGTTGAATAATATCAAGGGAACTTTCTCCCCTGGCCAGCTCACCGGAAGACGATATATCACTCATTACAAATACAAGAAAAAATAATTACACAGTATAACCCACTACTACACACAACCTCACTACACTTGACTTTCTTCCATCTGCGTGGCGGCACAGGCGATTCGGATCACTTCGTAGTTCCGCAAAAAGCACTCACTTAACTTGTCTCCCTCTGCCGACTGAAATGAAAAATTCGTATTAGACTTCTGTTTACGCAGCAATAGAATTTAGTATTTTTTTTAAATTCACGGCTGGTTACCGTCTCTCTTTCAGACCGTATCAATACGGACTGTGTTTGTACGTCTGTATGTATGTGATAGCGACGTGTGCGTCATTACATTTATAATCTTAATGATTACTAACTTGATACTAACGTCCCCGCCATTACACACACACACACACACACACACACACACACGGCCCGGTAGCTCAGTAATTAGAGCGCTGGGTTCACAAGCCAGAGGACCGGGGTTCGATTCCCCGGCCGGGTGGAGATATTTGGGGGTGTGTCCTTTGACGTGTAGCCCCTGTTCACCTAGCAGTGAGTAGGTACGGGATGTAAATCGAGGAGTTGTGACCTTGTTGTCCCGGTGTGTGGTGTGTGCCTGGTCTCAGGCCTATCCGAAGATCGGAAATAATGAGCTCTGAGCTCGTTCCGTAAGGTAACGTCTGGCTGTCTCGTCAGAGACTGCAGCAGATCAAACAGTGAATTACACACACACACACACACACACACACACACACACACACACACACAATTCCAGCCCATAACTTAAATCAAATCTTTCTTCTTTCGAGCTTTTTGCTGCTCTTTCCCTTGGCCACTTATTGGTCTTTTATATTGATTTTATATTCCCTCCCTTTCCTCATGACTCCATCTTCTCCATAATCACTCGTGATGTAGATTAAACAGAATTCAGGCCATGATGCTAAATTTTTATTTAGTGCATTTTTTGGTGCATTTGGTTGGTGCCATTTCTACATAAAATAGTAAAATGATTAAAATTAAAGATTGGTGAGCGTTGCACCATATGACCTTCGTGACATCTGTCTGAGTTACAGTATTTGGTTCAGAATAACTGCTTAAAGAAATAACCAGAGCTGGTTCAGGGACAATTCAGGGGCTCAGGGCTCTTTCAGTGGTAGATCACTGGTGGTTCAGGGATGAATCAAGATTGGGTTCAGGGGTTGATCAAGGCTGGTTCATGGGCAAATCAGGGTTTGCTTAGAGGCAGATGGACGGGATGAATGAATGGACAGAAAAATGGGAAATATGGTTTATCGTTAACATATCAAAATTAATCAGCGTAGGTTGAGGAAATCCAGATAACAGGTAGACAATAAACAAGAAAGCATTGGCACGTTAAGGATATAAGAAGGATTTAGGAGTTATAGTTAGCTTCGATCCTGGTATAAGCAAGTAATGCATACAAAGGCTAGAAATAAAGGAAATAGAGTACTAGGGTGAATTTTCAGGAGTGTTGAAAGTATAAGTCCCAAAGTAGTATTTAACTTATATTTGGCGCTGGGCAGACCGCATATTAAGCGGTACAGTTTTGGTCCTTGTATTATATATAGGAAGGATAGAGGTCTATCAAAATCATTGAAAAGGAGATTGACTAAAAGGAACCAGGGGCGAGGGATATTGCCTACGAATCGAAATTGAAGCTGTTTAAGTTGCACTTCCTAGAGAGATGTAATTTAAGAAGGGATCTATAGAATCATTTAAGTACTACAGCGGTTATGGCAATGGTGACAAAATCAAAGTTCTTACGATCAGTAGTCAGGATTAAACCATAAATGAATAATGGGGTTCAAGCTTGAAAATTAAAGTTTAGGAAAGGGATGGGAATTAACTGCTTCTAAAATCATGGTTGATGAATGGAATTGTCTCATTAACTAGGTTCTTAGTGGTAAGCTGATAAAGAGCTATACGAGAAAATTTGACAAATATGTGGATGGGAATGTTAGGTGGAAATTTGTAGATTATGTTCATACAGGGACTGCCACTGATGGAAACGTAGAAAGAAATACGGAAAATGCTCTGTAATCCACACATAAATGATTTTTTTAAAGGATGTCTTGTTCTTGAGTTCAAATGACTTATCTTGATATCTGACAGTAACAGAAACTTTTATTTTTGATATGCAATACTTAAAGAGATGACCAAAACTAGCAGGTTGGAATAATTAAAGAACTTTTGAGTGTACGTGATGGATATCCCACCTTTTAGTAAAGTGCACGAGTTGCTTGCTTATATATATTTCTTGATGTGTGTCTTATACAGTGGACTCCATTCTTTGTGAAGCAGCATTCCTACTTTTATTTCTCGCCGAAGCGACACATCAGCTAAAATTTCCTAGTGGGCTAGAAGTGCCTGATGTCATTTTATGCCATAGACCACGCCTCCTTTCTCGACGTAACCTCGTATTCCCTTCATCAATCCTGTTCTCTCTCTCTCTCTCTCTCTCTCTCTCTCTCTCTCTCTCTCTCTCTCTCTCTCTCTCTCTCTCTTAACACAACAGACAGACCAACAGAACAGACAGACAGGCATGTAGACAGGTGGGCAAAATATGTGAAAAAAGGGAAACTAATGTCACACTTAGTTCGATACAACTTATATTTGTCTTTTTACTGTATCACTTTTGTTGTATGTGTGTAATTAATATCTTTATTTTTTATTTGTTATGTTGTTTGCTGCATTTCATAATTTTCTTTTATAATTTGATATAGGTGGTTTCAGAAGTTCAATGTGATAGGATAGGTGACTAAATAATTATGTCTGGTATGAATAAATAATTTTTTGCATTGTATTGATGGAGACAGTGCGCTCTTCGGATTAACTTTTTGACTACAGTGGTTTCTGAAATATGATAAAAAAATGTGTAACTCGAAGAAGTTATTTCAAAATCAAGAAATCAACTAAGAGAAGCTATAATAAGCTGTGTAGCTTAAAGAATTTCGTTACCTGCTTGTAAACACTTATCATCCTCATACATAAATCCGTCTAATCTTTTAAACCATACCATCGACATTCCTGAACCATTACTCCGAGTTGATGTCCTTCTTACAAACGGACCGTGGCTGGAACTCGAATTCTTTAACCACTTGTTTTCCCTATCCATAAATGGCTTTGCCTAATCTTTTAATGTTTCCCATTGACTCGGCACTGACAGCCTGATTACTGGGTCTGTTCTGGACTGTAGTGAAGGAGAAATGACAATGTGTATGCATATATCCTCGAGACGCGCTGGACCAAGTCACAGATACATTTAGCCCTTCACGGGACTCGCTCTGAATAGTGATTGGGTGGTCAGGTGACTTGCGCATAGTGGGCTAGCTAAGCTCTCACGGCTCCCTGTTCTGACTCATTCTGCTCATGACGCATTGATGGTGGCTAATGGTAATGATGATGGCGGTAATAAGAGGTAAGAGGGGAGCTGAAGAAGCAAAGAGAGAAGAGGGGAGGAGGAGTACTTATTATCATGGGTCGATGGGTTCCTCATTCTGCTTACCCACTGGTTCCCTCTTCCACTGCTCTCTTCACTCAAAAGGGTAGAGGAAAATAGATAAAAATGAAAATGTGGGCGTCGTTTTGTTTATCTATAATACTCATTCTACTTCATTTTCAAGCAAATGGATAAATCTGAGTGCAGCAACAAGTCTTTAAACAGTGTCAAGTAAACACTTATGAATGCATCATATTCCTGGGAGATATTAAGAGAGCCACAACCAAGACTGATGGAACTCCCTCAAGTCAAATCCGCGGGACGCCTCTCGCACCCGAAGCCACATTAAAGCTCCTCGCGCCTGCCCATCTTACGTGCTTACCGTGTAAGAACACCAAGGAGCTTTAAGGAATAGGAAGGAACATATGTAGTTATTTCTATTTATTTATTTATCTATCATATTATTTTTTACTTTGTTAGGTTTCTAGTGATGCGTTACATTGATCAAAAGATGTAGTAATAGGTAGATGGTAGGCAAAAGAGGAAAACACTATTAAAAATCATTGTCCCATAACCGGTAATGATTATAATGATATTAATAGTAAGACTTTAAAATGTCGCAAAGTTGTGAAGTGATCATTTTATAGATTTCCTCTGTTATAAATAGTTCCTAATTCACATACACACGTGTTTAGATGAGGAGGCAATAGAATGATGACAAAACAAAGATTACTCCAAGTGAGATCTTATAGCACTGGTTTAGGGGGTGCTGTAAGCTCATTAAAACCAGTTGCCTCTGAACGTTTCTTTTTTGTACCTAATAACACAACTTTCTTCTTCCACATAAAACAACATATATCTAGCTAGCTACACACACACACACACACACAAAAAAAAAAAAAAAAAAAACACACACACACACACACTCAAAATTTTTAATGAAACATGGCGACTCGTACTCCAGCTTCGGAGACCCTTTCTAAGGAGGGGATCCTAAATGCCTTGAGGTATCGACCATAAATGTCTTGACAGCCCCTCCAACAATTTTTCACTAACTTCTGCAACATTCGTTATCTACAGTAGTCATAATTTTCAATCTGTAGATCACCACCTCTCCTCTAATAAACCTCATCTTTCCCTCACTAAAGCGCAGGT
This sequence comes from Portunus trituberculatus, assembly GCF_017591435.1. Taxonomy (NCBI): domain Eukaryota; kingdom Metazoa; phylum Arthropoda; class Malacostraca; order Decapoda; family Portunidae; genus Portunus; species Portunus trituberculatus. The sequence continues at coordinate 346,270 of NW_025541561.1, read as the reverse complement.
GTCTGAAGCAACTGATAGTGACCTTTTTTTATCTGTTTTCTCCTACTTTCTCAATCCTCATTTCATTCCATAGCCGGATGTTCCGTCTATGTGCGAAACGACTGATTTGCTCTTGTGCCTATGCTTTTAAATCTTTCGACCATCTGGTTAGAACTTTAGAGTCACCCTTTAAATTTACCTTTACTGTATACATCTTATCTAACTCGTCTGATTATAAGTAATTATTTGACTACTTAACTTCAGAAATGGAACACATTCTGTCTTCTTTTTCCTTTTTCCGGAGATCTCCGTGCTTGGAGACTTCAACATTCACTACAAGCTTTGGCTTTCCACTTCCTTCACTGACCATCCTGTTGAACTAGCCTTCAACTTTGCTATTCTCCGTGATCTAGATTCCTAGAATAACTGGTGCAGTACCTTACTCATATTTCTGGCTGTCTTGGAGATATTCCCAACAATCTTTTCCTTTTCGCTAACCTCTAATTCTTCTATTTATGTTCTCATCTCATTACTGTGTCTTGTCCTATTTTTTCCAATCCCTCACAATCCCCGAAGCCAAGGTTGTTCCTCTGACGTTTTATCTCTGCTAGTTAAGGGGGACCTAAGGAGGTATTTTGCTGACTTTCCTTGGAATAACTACTGCTTCCGTGTGAGAGATCCTTCTCAATGTTGTGTGCATAACAAAGGTGATAGTGTATGACATGGAGGCGTATATACTGATGCCATCTCTTCTATTTCTAAAGATGAATTCTTTGAAACCTTTGCTAAAAACGATACATTAGATGATTAGGGCTTGTTCCTCCAAATCCTTCCCGTTCTGATTGAATCATGCCACATATAAAATCCTTCCATGTCCTCGCTGGCCTAAACCCTCGGACAGCTGATGGACCCGATGGAGTCACTTCTATCATTCTCAGAAACTATGACTTCGTGCTTGCACTCTTTTTACTGACTATTGATTTCTGTCTTTCCTCTAATCCCTCAAACTAGAGCCCTATTGCTTTAATCTCCTGCTTTTCTAAATCATTTTTAATCTGCCTTTAAAAGGAGATTCAAAACATATTACTTCCCAATCTTCTATCTGATCGCCAGTATGGATTCCGTCAAAGCCACTCTACTTGTGTGTGATCTTGTGGATTTCCTTACTGAGCCTTAGTTATCCTCTTTATAGATTTTGGTGAAATTTTTGCTGTTGCCTAAGACAAACTTTTTATAAAGTCTGGTACAAAGCTTTGATCTTCAAACTAGATTCCTATATCGTCTATCCTTCTCTCTACAACTTTAGCATAAGTTTCCTTTCTGACCATTCTATTGCTACTGTAGTTGACGGCAGCTCTTCTAAATCTATCAAGAATGGCGTTCGTTATGGTTCTTTCTGTCACCCACTCTCATCCTATAATTATCAATGATCTTCTAGGTCAGACTTCTTATATTATCTAGTCCTACGCTGATGATACTACCCTACATTTTTCTACGTCTTTTTCAGACAAGTAACAATTCAGGAAGCAAAACGATCACGCAGGGAAGTAATATAACGCCGGACGTCTAAAATGTCTTTTTGGAGCACAACAAATTTAGTATTATTTCATTCATCAAAATCTCAATTCCTCCTTCTATAAACTTGACACCACTTTTCAGATTATTAACCACTCTTCTTCTGCCTCTTTCTAAATGCCGTAGTGTTGCATCTCTCACTATCTTCTATGATTTATTTTAATTGCTAACTGCATTCTCCCCTCCTTCCGCAGCATTACTGTACAATATTTTCTTTATTTTATCACCACTTTTTTTTTTTTTGTCTCCACTCTTTAACGCAAGAGTTATCTAGCTATGTCAATCATTCATCCCTTTCTCTGGTAAACTCTGAAAAAAGGGATGTTTCTTGACATTTACCAATTTTTTTTCTTTTAGGCTAACTCTTTTGTCCCTGTTCGGGCACTGACACGTTAATAGGACTTTTCCCTTATCGTTTTTCTTTACAGTCCTTGCCCTGCTTTATCTTCTTTTGTAAAAAAAAAAAAAAAAAAATAGTACTGTAAATTCCATTTTCCGCTTCCCTCGCCGTTTTTTTTCTCTCCTCTACATTCCAGTTTTACGCCTTCCTGTCATATTTCCCTCATTCCTTCTTCCTCACCTTGCCACCTCTCTTTATTTGTTTGACGTCATTATCCTTCCATATTCTCTCTCTCTCTCTCTCTCTCTCTCTCTCTCTCTCTCTCTCACACACACACATACACTTCATTATATATAGAATAATATGTTTATGCACAGTAATTTTCTGTAAAATAATGCATTTATTTATTTCATATCCCCTTCCTCCTCCTCTTCCTGCTGTAGGTGAGCTTCTTCTCCACGTCGCCGGAGCTGAGCAACAAGCAGCGCTTCGAGTACTTTTCACGCACCATACCTTCCGACCACTACCAGGTGAAGGCAATGGTGGAGATCGTGAAGAAGCTCGGCTGGTCCTATATCTCCATCATATACGAGGAGTCCAACTATGGCATTAAGGTGCGTGGATGTGACAGATATGGTTGCATTATCGCTTTCTGGCAGCTTACGCGTCACCACAATGTACTCGTGTATGCGGTGCGGCTTAGGAATACTTGTCACTGTTGATAATTCAAGCAAGTAGCATTGATGTATATCACTAAATGTTTTTTTTTTATGCCTAACAAAATAGAAAAAAAAGGGTAAAAAAAGCGTACCGCATGAATTGTTTCAGATGGCTAGATTGAGAGAGTGCACGGCGTGATGCAGTCCTCAGTCCTCGTGACTGCAATTATAGATGGTTTTGTCCACTGCTTTTTGGTGATTTCATTCTATTCGTTGCTATTTTGCGGGAGGAAATTGAGGGAATAACAGTATTTGCTACATTATGATGTCTTGTAGTCATTTTTGTTTGACTAAGTACACACACACACACACACACGTCAATATGATCTTATTACTGTAACGTTTTGTTGTTGTTGCTGTTGTCGCTGTCGTCGTCGTCATCGTCGTTGTCGTCTACTTCTTCTTTTTCTTTTTCTTCTTCACCCACCTAGCCTACTGCTGTGTAGCCGTGCCTGTGACCCTGCCTGTTCTGCTTTACCTTCTGTGTTTACCGCGAACCTCAGTCGACCTCAGTATTGGCTATATTGTCGTTGATTTTACTCCATAATATCTTTTATGTATTTCTGAAACTTACTCCTGCTGTCTAGATATTTAGTCACCTAGCACAGTGCACATCCTTACACACAAACACTAGTGCTACACACACTCGTTACAGTAACCACTAACCAGATATCCTTATTGTTATTTTTTTCTCTAATTTTACTTATTTGAAATATTTGTTTCTAACCTTTTTTTTTCAGTATTTTTTTTTTTTTTAAGTTGCCTTTCATGTGTGTGTGTAAACCTTAATATTCAACCCTCACTGCTACTTTGACATTGTTGACTAGAAATAATAGCATCGCCCTTGACCGCGGACCCAGGAAGCTGTGACCTGTCTAAATCCTACATGCCACGAAACACTCTTTCTACCTGAGTTAATAACTTAAATACTCGCTTTACTAAACAAGGTGGAATCTAAAGCTTTTCGTCTTATCAACTCTTCTCCTCTAACTGACTGTCTTGATTCTTTAAGTCACCGCCGCAATGTTGCATCTTTATCTGTCTTCTACCGCTGTTTTCATGCTGTCTGCTCTTCTGAACTTGCTAACTGCATGCCTTCCCCCCTCCTGCGGCCTCGCTGCACAAGACTCTCTACTTCTTCTCATCCCTATTCTGTCCATCTTCCTAATGCAAGAGTTAACCAGTATCTTCACTCCTTCATTCCCTACACTGGTAAACTCTGGAACTCTCTACCTGTGTCTGTATTTCCACCTGCCTATGACTTAAACTCTTTCAAAAGAGGAGTGTCAAGACACCTCTTACGTTAACTGGGCCCTCCTTTTAGATTTTTTTGTTTTTTCTCTTTCTCCTACTTTCCTCTTAACAGGGCCTGGCAACCAGCGGGATTTTTTTTCCAACACTTTGTTTTCCTTGGCCAGTGCCCTTGTAATGTAAAAAAAAAAAAAAAAAAAATCAAATCTATTTTTATTTTTTTAGTGCCTATGTTATATCTTCTGTTTTTTTTTTTGTTTTCAAAATGCCAATAGCTACCCGTTACAAGTGTTTTGGCAATGGAAATGCCTTCGTTCTGGAGTTGTTCTTACAGCAAGATAGTCAACTTTGTTGACGATCTTGCTATATTTAAAAAGGAAGTAACTTATCTGAAAGATGAACTTCTGGAGGTCAGAAAGCTAGTAAAGGTCGGTAATGCCATCAAGGTCACTAGTGTAAATCAGGAAGAGAACAGCATGGATGATATAGTAGATACAAATGACGACTTTGAGACCATAAAAAATGGTAGATCAGCCAATGCTTAGACTATACTGTAGACAGCGCCACGGTGAAACTACAAAATAGGTTTGCTGCGTTGCAAGAAGAGGTCGATTTTGGACCAGACATAATCTTGTTAGCGGCCACGTTTTTAAGAGGCAAGCCTAGCAAAAAACAGGTGTTACGCAGGTATAGGACATCACGAAGAGTTGATAAATTGTGGACAACTTTAAAAGGAGGACACGTTTCTCGTGACAGTTGTCAGCACAAATAACCTCCACCATGATCCTGCAACTGAAATTATAGTTACATACCAGGACATGATGAATGAATTTGCTGATAGATGATGTAAAGTAACAACAAGTGCACATGGCATCATTTCCTGATATGATGTTGAACCTGCCACTTTTAGGAAAAAATCTGTGGCACCATTTTTTGAACAGAGTATTGTATGCTCATGATGGCTTTCATTTCAACTGTGTAGGCAAGCTGATGTTAGTCAGAGTGTTTAACTAATATATCTCGTCCCGCAAAGATAGGACAAGGGAGCACAGCTGAGAATGGCACAGGTAGCACATCTAGTACAGATAGCATATCTAGTAAAGAGGTAGTTGCTAATGTAATTGACAACGACCATATACAGCTCCCGAACGAAATGAACTACCCAACGTAGATACGTAGGATGAGACCGGAGAACCGTCACCGGTGCCAGTGACAAACACATAAGAAATCCAAAGGAAGGATTTTCACTAAGCGAATCGCGTATCGGACCAGGTGAAAAGCATTTAGAAAACTTGAAAGGCATGATCTTATTTTCTGCAAATTCTTGAAGCATAATTGAAAAAAAAAAAGATGAACTCGTAAAATATGCATGATCGGAAAATCCTGATATCCTTAACATCACCGAAATATCGGTAAAATATCTGTAATAAACATTTAATCTCCAAAGCTATCATTCCCCAATGATGAGTAAATAAAAGAGGAAGTGGAGTAATAATGCATATCAAAAAAATGGATTCAGCACTATCAAATTCAATAAAATAAGCAGATCAGCCAAAGAATGTCTTGCTGAAAATTAATAGAAAACATTATAATAATCATGATAATCTATCGATCTCCTAATAGGACACCAAATAATGATGAAATGATATATATATATCGAACCAGAAACAATACTGAAAACAAAGACATCTATTATATGTGGGGATTTTAACCTACCACATTAATTGAAAAATAATAACATCCGATAATGACGGATCCCAACTACTCAAAGTTGTGAAAAAGATATAGCCTACTTTTCTCACTTTATGAGAGAATATACTCAAGATGATATCATCTTGGATCTTGTCTTATCTTCAGACACCAACTTAATAAATACTTGTGAAGTGGGTGAGGCCCTAGCAAATAGAGAAATACTTGTGAAGTGGGTGAGGCCATAGCTAATAGAGAAATACTTGTGAAGTGGGTGAGGCCATAGCTAATAGAGAAATACTTGTGAAGTGGGTGAGGCCCTAGCAAATAGAGATCATACTATACAACGTTATATTAATTGCTGGTTTGATATAAAAGAAAAATGTGCTTTCAGTCCCTAACTATAAAAAAAGGTAACATACTAGGACTTATATTAGAATTACAAAAAAATATTTGGGAAATCGTCTTCGCAAGTAAAGACATGGGACAGATACGCTCATCTTTCACTAACATTCTTCTAGAAGACAAAAATAAATGGATTCCTAAAACAAGAACGAGGATATATAACAAAAAAAATTCCCAATGGATGACGAACATTGTAAAACGCATCCTCGCCAAGAAAAAAATGTATATATAAAATATAAGCAAACTATAATAAATCTGATAACGATTATTCATGCGTTATATTACCACCAAACGATTTTGTGATACACACTAAGAAATAATGGGTATGAAAAGGGTGACAAAAGGGTAGATTTAGTGATGAAATACGAACACCCTTTTAATACCCTTACAAATCTACCCTCTCAGAAAGGGTAGCAGATCTACCCTTTTCATACCCTTGCATTAATCTCAAATCTACCTTTTTCATACCCATACCTCAAGCTCAAATCTACCCTTTATTCCCCCCCATAATTCAGCACCCCCCACCACCCTCTTCCCCATAATTCAGCACCCCCACTACCCTCTCCCCATAATTCAGCACCCCACCACCCTCCCTCAAACAATTTAGCACCTCCACTACCCTCCCCCCCATAATTCAGCACACCCCCACACTCTCCCAGCCCCAACACCACCCTCATTCTGTGGAATACAAACAATGGATTACAGAAAACTTTTATTTACTGCCACTGCTACACACACACACACACACACACACAAAAAAAAAAAAAAGTTTCTTGGCCCAGGTACCAACAGTAGCTTGTACCTTGCACTGCATTTTGAGGATGTGTTTCTCCAAAAACAACAAAGGTTTTTGTATTTGATTCGGATACTCCAAAGCAAATACCCAGTAGGATTGAAATATGGTTTCAATCCCACTTTTAAACTTTGTTTTTTTTTTTTGTGAGAAACACAGGTTCTCTACTGATGTAGAGCTGGTGCCCATCTTCATCTCCAACCAGAACAGGAGAGGGGGGTCTTGATGTTCTGAAATAAAGATACATACTAGTATAGCTTAAGAAGGCAGGATGCTGCTGCATGAAAGAAAACTTCACAATACATAACAAGCAGATGAAATAAGAAAGGTGATTAACTAACATTTTTTTCCAAGTGCAATGGCATAATAAAAACATACAAAGGACTGAAGAATTAGCAAAAGTTGTATAAACTGATTTGCATCACAGTGAGTCAAATAGGTGAAGAGGGTATAAGAGGTAAACTACACGTAAGGTGACAACGAAGTACCTGCAGGAAGAAAGGATTATGTGCAAGGAAAAGACACAGAAGGAATTTGTCTGCCATGGTTAGTCACACATATATCTATGTGTATGTTATATGAGTATATGAAACTCATTATTGGGCCTTTTACTAGGCTCAGGGTTATAAGTATTTTTCAGGGCATCATACAGGTGGTCTTAAGCCACTTGCCTGGCAGTGAAAAGCGACAGCCAGCTGTGCATTACTGCCATGCAAGATGTAATGTAACTTAAGCTATCCTTCTCCTCCATCCTCTATTCTACCTTAAACTTAATTAGCCTAAAATAACTTAATAGAATAACACATCTTTGAATAGTTTTGTAACTAAGGTTTGATTAAGTTAGGCTAGGCTATATGTTAGCTTGGGTCAATTTAGGTTAGGTTCGATAAGACAGTAAAGAAAAAAAACAAGTTAACCAGAGAATTCATGAAGTCCCCAATTACACATTTCCTTTAACATATATAAATAGTTTTATAGAAATTATATCAAGGTTTGTATCTGATGCATGACGAAATCTGCCATGCAGTCTTTCTGTAAATCAATTTTAATATAGTTATATGACATACAAGGCATAAAACAGCAGAATTACAGTTAGCTTTCACTTATTTTCAGACTCCCATAACCAGGGAAGCTTTTGTAGCTTCGAAGAATTCATAGTACTCTGAATATTGGCAGGAAATTCGAGTTAGTTTTTCGTGTGACCGAGGCTTATCTCAACATATCAGTGCCTTCCCTTTGCAGATCCCTAAAATAAAGGACACATGTGCATACTTTGATTGGCTGGATGACGCAGATTCTTGGCTACTAGGTTATGTGGCCTTGCCTTAATCAAATGATCGCTAAAAGTACTTGGATCGAATAAGAATTTGCCTCACACAGTCACCCTTCCAGGAGGATGCAGAGTATCATCCTGGTTCATTATAGCCTCCACATCAATCTATACAATTAGAATGAACAAGGTTATTGCTTACCTTTTCGTGTTGTAGATAGTGTGTCTTAAATGCTGACACCAGGTTAATAGCAGCAAACAGAGAAGTTCGGCAGCGATCCTCCACGCGTTGCAGCTCCCTTTGAACGCTTCCTTTTCCGCATGGACGATGGTTCTTGTTGATGTAGTGATCTTGATGAAGCTCATATCAAGTGTTGTGGTGGTGTTGTAGTTGTGGTGTGGAGGTGTTGTGTTGTGGTAGTGTTATTGTAGTGCTGTGATGGTTTAAGAAATAAGTTATGATTGAAATATTTGGTGTTATAGAAATTGAAGAAGGAACTGTTTAACAATACGGCCCTAAGTGGCAACTCTCGCAAATCATTGCCAGAATACCCTGCCGTAGTAAACACACATTTTCGATACAGTATATGATTATCAGTACAAAATATGTCCTATTTGCATTAATTCTATACTAAGAAAAATATGCTTGTTGTTTTGCAAAGAGTAGATTTTAATATCTAATGCATATGAAATAACATATTTCACACGAAAACAAATCTACCCTTTTAGAAAGAAAAGGGTAGATTTGGGGTATTTGATAAGCAAATATACCATTTTATAAAGGAAAGGGTAGATTTTGGGTATTTGATAAACAAATATACCCTTCTTCACAAATATTCCCTTTTACAACCCTTCATTTTTAAAGATTGATCAGAAAATCAAAACACAACATTGAAATAAACATTTAAGGACAAAAAGACAAATCCCAAGACTTTTTTTTTAATACATTATTTCTTTAAAAAATAGATAAATGTTAAGGGAAAAGCTGGGTCCATAAAAGACACTAGTAACACCTCTTTGTTACTGTAATGACGTAACAATGGTTTTAAATGACTTTTCACATAGTTCTTACCACAAAAGACATCTTTATCTTGCCAACCGCAATAAATATATTTATAGAATTTAAGAACGAAAAACTAAGAATAAATGCAATAAGCTAAGGAAGGTGGTTTTAGGGAGGCGGTGGCGTAGTAGAGCGTAGGATCGGGCAGACGTCTATGTACGTGTAGGATAGAATCCCACCACATACCACGTCTTTGAATCTATGCAATTTGTCGAGTAGTTTAAAGTTACTTACATGTCACGATGATACCCAGGTTCTAGGTGGTTACAAGAAAGATGCGCTTGGGTGGGGCCCTAATATGTGTTCCAGTATAAATAAAATTGCCTGCGCCACTAATGGGCGGAAGTTTAACAGCGCTTCCCACATATACTGTTCAAGTATGCGATGCCTACAGGCGCTATAGGCCTTTACATAAAAAAAAAAATAAAATAAAATATATATATAGATATATATATATATATTCGTCATTTCTTGAATGATGGTATGCCATACGCGTATTTCTAATGACTCGGTACAATTCCTTCGTGGAACGATCTATTGACATTCTCGCAATAGTCTAGTACTCTAGTTGATATTCTGTCAGCCCGTTTTGCTGGGATCAAGGTTTCGCAGTTTTATATATATATATATATATATATATATATATATATATATATATATATATATATATATATATATATATATATATATATATATATATATATATATATATATATATATATATATATATATATATATATATATATATATATATATATACTGCGAAACCTTGATCCCAGCAAAACGGGCTGACAGAATATCAACTAGACTATTGCGAGAATGTCAATAGATCGTTCCACGAAGGAATTGTACCGAGTCATTAGAAATACGCGTATGTCATACCATCATTCAAGAAATGACGAAATAAAATCGAAGCTGGAAACTACAGACCCATCAGTTTCACCTCGGTACTTATAGTAAAGATTTTAGAAAAAGTGCTTAAAGTCAAATTCACTTCCTCCCTCGACAATTATAAATTGATTTCAAACGCACAACATGGTCTTCGGAAAAAAAAAACAGATATTTGTCATTATATATCTCGACTTCTCAAAAGGTTTTTTTTTCATTTATTTATTTATTTTTTTTACGTTGAGGCCTATAGTGCCTGTAGGTTCACTTGAAGAGTATGTAGGAAGCACTGTTTAGCTTCAGCCCATTGGTGGCGCAGGCAATTTTATTTATAGTGGTACCCATATTGGGGCCCTTATCACCACCCAAGTTCATCTTGGGTGTAATCACCTAGAACCTGGGTATCATGGTGACATGTAGGTTTAAGTCTGTAAGTGGTGGGATTCGAACCTAGGCGTGAATATCTGCCCACGCTCACCACCTTATCCACTACGCCACCGCTTATGTATATCTTCGAGAGTGACAGAGTTAGCGTTAACGGCAACGGAACACGCACGTGATAAAGTGTTACAAGGCCAATTTAGTGAACCAGGTCGAAACTCAATGTCATAAAGATATTCAGAGAGCTCGAGGCACTATCTCGTGATCTTATCATTTTAAAACATGAATGAAATTGCTTGCTGGTCTGTGACCATAGTGAACTTGCCAATAACGAAGAGCCTCCACCTACACATAACTTCTATTATGGCAGTCATTTCTCTCTGCACAGTAGGTTGCATTTTCTGTGGCGGTGAGAGTCCTGGAGAAAAATGTTACAGGTCGTCTGAGTTGTGGTATTGTGGCTGCGATGGAGACAGAAGAGGCATCAATCTCAATCTGAAGTGGTAGTAATTCATCAAACGCAGCTACGAAAGCTTTACAGGTTGTAGAAATCACAGTGTTCGCAGGGCTGAGCAGAGGTCAGAGGAGGAGAATCTAATGTGACAGCAGCTAAGACCCCTTTGTATGATCTGCAAACGCAAGCATATGATCCGTCTTGGCACACTTGTGACACTCAGATACTCAAGCAGGATATCGAGCCCGTGAATGACGTCTGCTTCCAGAAAAGAAGCAAGATCCCACACGGGAAGCAGCAACGGGAGGACCTGAAGCAGCAGTGGCAGCAGTGGGGTCATGGTTTCAGAGATGAAGGGTGGGCACTATTTTTCAGCGTGACGATGAGGCTTCGGACTAGCTGGAAGGCTTCACTCAGGGTAAGAGTTTCTTTCTCAAGAAGTCGTTGGCATATAGTAGGAGAGGAAAGACCAGAGATGAAAGAGTCTCAAATTGCTTTTTGAGGATAGGTGTTGGCAGTCACTTTTTTAAACTGTTGGTATCCCTGTGCTCCTTATGTATCTATCTCTCTCTTCACCTATCTGTATCTATCGATCGGTCGATTGATAGATAAAATTTTACAGTACTGTGTTACCTGCACAATTTCTTAACTGACATATACTATTACAAAAACTTTCTTTCGTCGGTGTGCCTCCCTTAACCCTCCCTTTAATTCTCCTCGGTTATCTACGTATTGGAATGACGCCGCGTATTAATTTTTGTTTGTACGTACACTGTATGCACTCAAAACTTTACAGGAAAAACTAGCAACTTACCAAGATAATCTTTGTAGTTGTAAGTATCATTGAAGATTTTGTATAAGTAACACTGCAATAAAGAATACTCGATTTCTAATAACTTAACTATCATATCGCGAAGAATGTACCTAAACTAGCCGGACATCATAATATATATGTTACTTTTCATATATGTAAGAGAGGAAAACTAGGCATAGGCAATAGAAATCATTTAATAAAGATGGCTCACTGACATGCTAGTCCCAGAACATGGTCTAGAGAATTAGCCAAAATAATAAGTCAAATGTCTTGAAACCTATTAAACTTCCTAAAGGAGTACATGTCATCAATCAATCATCAATAACTGGGGGGCATACGCCGGGAAGTGCGTCACTTCGCCTACCCTGTGACGTCAATCCAGGCGGTCACGCCTCGCGAGTCTCCATGCAGGCTCCCTTCCCGTGCCAAGTAACTCCTAGGCCCCTTGGTCTTCTCCATGCTGGGTTATCCCTTTCAGAGACAACGCGGTATGTAGGATCGGCTTCCGGATAGCATGGCACATGCCGATATAGACGCAGTTGGCTTTGACGGACTATGCTGGTAATCAGCCTCAAATCAGTCTCAGAGCAATCGTTGATTTGACACAAAGTTATACCAGCGGTGCTCCCACGGTCCTGTGAAGACATCTAGTACCAAAGATATCCATTCGCCTCTTCAGATCGGTATTCAAAGTCCATGTCTCACAACCGTAGAGTAAGACAGGGATCACCAATCTTCGTCCGTCTGCACAGGTACCGACAACGCCAAATACTCGTGTTGAGCGAGTCTATAACGCCGTGGGCCAGGCCAATCCGCCGTACAACTTCCTGGCTCGATCCACCATCGTTACACACTACAATACCATGATATGTGATATTTTCCGAGAGCTCAATGTCCTCGCCACACGTATGGACGGACTGTACTGTTACATCCAGTAAGCCTCTATACACCCGAACCTTGGTCTTGAGCCAGTGCCTCTAGAGCCATTACCAGAAATTCCAGTGACTCAGCAAAGATTACTGCATCATCGGCAAAAACACACTCTGTAATCTCAGTATTGCCGACAGATGCTCTACAATGACTTTGGTCTACAACTCTGCCTAGTACCCAGTCCATGCAAATGTTGAAAAGTGATGGAGCAATCACGCATCCCTGCCTCACTCCCGTATTCACAGGGAGGAAGCTGGAAACGCTCCCTCCACACTTCACAGCACTCACAGTCCCGGAGTAAAGGCCAGTTTATAGACCAATAATCATTGCAGGAATCCCGCTGAGACGCAAAAGATCCCAGAGTGTCTCTAAATGCACTGAATCAAACGTCTTGAAATTGAGATAGGCTGCAAGCATCCCTTGTTGAAACTCACGTCGGCGCTCCACCAGTACGCGAAGCGCTAGGATCCGATCAATTGTTGATTTACCGAGCGTGAACCCAGACTGTTCAGGTCTCTGGTGTTTCAGCAGGTGACTGCGGATACGCATCAACAGCAAATGGGTAAGCACCTTGCCTGATCAGTGTTATACAATGGTAGTTGTTGCAGTCCTGACGGTCCCCTTTCCCCCTTCCCCCAACCCCTATTATGAGTCACGAGGAATGGTACCAGAGTGCCATACAACACTCAAGACAGCATGCATAGGTACATGAAAATACAGAATACGGAGTTCCTTAGTTTACCAGAGAAAGGAATGAATTGCATGATGAACCTCCCGTCAGTACGCTGTGTTTGGAATATCTACAAATATTTCAAAATTTTCATTGAGTATATTTCAAGGTTGGCAGACAGTGCTTCACGACATCCTTCCTGCGGATGACGAACACGGATGTAGTTTTTTCATCGCAGTAGAGTTACGCGTTACTTTCATTGTGTGATCAAGGGTTCCTCTCATCTACAACGGAGTCTACATTGGATTTTACCGTTTTAAGGATCAAGTTGTAAGACGGACACCCCATGCCTCTCTTTAGTCTGATGATGCCGGATGAAACACGGCGAAACGTTACATAAAACTGTAAACCTGTCAAGGTTTATAGCCGTGGTACAGTGGAACCATGCGTGCTTTGGAGTCCGAGGGGTCTCCAAGTGCACGGGTTCGAATCATGTCCACGGTCCGAGTGTAGGTTGGGCTTCCTCACTCGGGGCAACGGTTTCCTAGCGAGTGGGCTTTCAGATAGGAGGTACCACAAAAAATACCCCCTTTAGCCCATAAATTCCTGGGAAAAGCCCACATGGTATAAAAAAAAAAAAAAAAAGACGGTGTTTTTGGAATACTAACTTATATATATATATATATATATATATATATATATATATATATATATATATATATATATATATATATATATATATATATATATATATAACATAACATAAATAATAGGATAACAAAGGGCCACCAGGGCCCATCTAGGTTATCCTGTATCAGTCGCACAGCGACCTCGTCATCAGTACTTAAAGATACACTTACAAGTACACAATACATTATATACTAATTCTAAATATTTGGCCCTGTTACTCGTAATACACTTACAAGTACACAATACATTATATACTAATTCTAAATATTTGGCCCATTAACAGGGCTAAATCCTGCAGCGAATTCCTCTACAATCTGTGATCCCCATACATGGGGATCATGTCTTGTTTAATTATAGTAAATTTCTTATAAAAATTATCATGCAGCGCTATACATAATTATAAATCTAATAAATTTAAGTGCTTATCTAATCTGTTTTTAAACATTGTCAAACTAGTGCTATTTACAACCCTCTCTGGCAATGCATTCCAGAAGTCTACCACCCTATGACTAAAGAAATATTTTCTTATATCTAACCTGCAGCCTTGCTTTCTAATCTTCCTGCCATGATTTCTAGTCCTACTTCCCTCCTCTAAGGTAAAGAAAGATCTCACATCTATGTAGTTTGTATCTGAGAACATTTTAAATAACTCTATCATATCCCTCTTATACATCTCCTCTCAAATGAAAACATGTTTAATTCCTTTAATCTATCTCTATACTCCAGGCGCTTTAATGCTGGTATCATCCTAGTTGCTCTTCTCTGAACTGCTTCTAACATGTTGATATCCTGCCTATAATGGGGTGACCAGGCCTGTATGCAATACTCTAAATGGGGCCTAACATAGGAATTATATAAGCTACGCACCACTTCCTTACTTTTATAACTAACATTTCTATTTATAAAACCCAGGATCCTATTTGCCCTATTTCTTGCTTCTAAACATTGCTTTGAAAATTCCATAGTCCTGTCTATCACTACTCCTAAATCCTTTCCCTCCTCTACTGCCTCTAGCCAACATCCCTCCATCTCATAGCTAAAGTTTGTGCTGTCTTTATCGAAATGCATAACCTGACACTCTTTAGAATTAAACTCCATCTACCACCTGTCTGCCCATGCTATCAGCCTGTCCAGGTCTCGTTGTATTCTGTAATTGTCCTTTTCACCCTGCACATGCTATCTTAGTATCATCTGCAAACTTTGATACTTTGCTACTAATTCCTATATCTAAATCGTTAATGTACACCAAGAAAAGAAGAGGTCCTAGCACTGATCCTTGGGGTACCCCACTAACCACTTCCTTCCACTCAGACATTGCCCCATTTAATACTACTCTCTGTTTCCTATCAGAAAGCCATTCACTAATCCACTCAACTAACCTACCCCCTATCTCATGTAGTCTCAATTTGTACACTAGCCTCCTATGCGGTACCTTATCAAATGCCTTGCTAAAATCTAGATATATAACATCTATGCTATTTCCATCATCTAACTCCTTGGTAATATATTCTAAGACATCGAGCAAATTTGTAAGACAGGACCTCCCTGATCTAAAGCCATGTTGGGTATCTCTAATTAATCTATTCTCATTTAAATGCTCCCAAATACTACCTTTAATGATTTTCTCTAGTATCTTACATACTATACTAGTTAAACTGATCTGTCTATAATTATTCGCATCATCCTTCCTACCTTTTTAGATATTGGAGTAACATTAGCTAACTTCCAGTCCTGAGGTATCTCAGCAAACCTAAGTGATCTTTCAAAGATTAACTTAAGTGCTTCAGAAATACTGTCTACACCCTCCCTAAGTACTCTGGCATGTAGCTCATCAGGACCACTAGCTTTCCTATCGTCTAGTTCAAGAATAAATTTCCTAATAATTCCCGGTTTTATATCAATATTTTCTAAAGCTCTTAAACTACTCGTCGCACTGTTTGTAACAGGATTTCCTATTCTTTCCCTAGTAAATACTGAAGAAAATTGTTCATTCAATAATTCTACTATGTCTTCATTTTGATCCACTACTACACCATCTTTTCTGAGTGGTCCAATCCTATCCTTATTTCTTTTATCACTGACCTTGTAATAACTATATAATTTTTGGGATCTTTACTCCCAGCTCTAGCTAGTTTTATCTCTGCCTGCCTTTTACTTTTTTTATAACCTTACTCAAATCATCCCTGACCTGTCTGTACCTAATCAAATCTACATCTTCCCCACTTTTCTGCAACTCTCTATATGCCCTCTTCTTCTCTCTGATCTGTCTACCTATCTCGTGAGTCCACCATAATGGCTTCCTGTTTCTCTGCCTTATATCTTTGTAAGGGATACACTGCATCACTATACCCTTTACTACAACCTTAAAAATATCCCACATCTCCTGTGCAGTTTTATTTCCAAAACTATCTTCCCAGTTTACCTCTCCTAATAACTGACGTAACCTACCATAATTGCCTTTCTGATAGTTTGGGACTCTAGTCTTATTCACTATATTATCCCTACTGGAATTAATGATAAATCTAATTATATGATGGTCACTGTTTGCTAAAGTCTCTCCTACCTCAACTTCCTTTAAACAATGCTCAATATTTGTTAGTACTATGTCTAAAACCTTCCTCCCACTAGTAGGTTTATCTACCATCTGCACTAAATAGTTATCCTGAAAACTTTCCATAAACTTATTTTCACTAGCATCTCCTACCATCCTCTCCCAGTTTACTGACTTAAGATTAAAATCCCTAAGATAATTGTCTGACTAGTACACCCCCTATTTATCTCATCTACCATAAGGTTGTCTACATCTGCTGACTGGTTAGGTGGTCTATAAAAGCTCATACTCTAACAACCTTACTTTTGTTTACTCTAACATCCAGCCATAAGGACTCTACTCTGTTATCTACCTTAATACCATTAACCTGACTGGAAATGAAGGATTTTTTTACATAAATAACTACTCCTCCACCTATCCTACCAATTCTCTGGTGTAAATACATAATGTATCCATCTACTTCATATTCTTTCCTATTTTCCCTAAACTTTTCCTCATTTACCCATACCTCTGTGACACATACAACCTCTAAGTACTCCTCGACTATATAACTAGATAACTCGTCCTTCTTGTTCCTAAGACTCCTGGCATTTACATAAAAACATTTAAGTCCTGCTACCTTCCTAGATGCTGTCTCCTTATTTGGTATCCTAATTTTATTCTCTCCTATTTGCACCTGGAAATCTTTCCTAATCTTTTCACTATCTCTGTTTATCCTATCTAATTTATGTCTAAAATCTTTCTTCTGTAATGCATTTGCTACCTCACCCCCTACACTCCATCCCAACTTCCCCCTCCACACATCCACTCTGCACATCCACACCCTTCCTACTCAGATGCACACCATCCCTAGTAGTCCAAGAGCCAGGGGTCATTTATTTATTGGAAGTGACCAGGTGTTTGAGTGTTATTTCCTTATAGGGTATGGCTTGAAGTATCAGAAAAGCCAATCCTTAAGGTTAGCCAGTGGTGGACGAGGTCATGAGGTCAGGTCAAAATTAAACTGCATGCCAAAATTTTACGTCTTAAAAATTTTATTCAAACTTATGTAACTCACTTATAAATAAAGCAACTGACCTAGGGTTTGCGGCAAATTAAAGGGTGATAATAGTTCTTTCTTTCATATTCAGTAAGTAAAATACCTAGAAACAATATTTAACTGCGAAAAAATAAAATGACAGTCGGAAATAGCAAAAAATTTTACATACATAATAATATAATTAACTGTAATTTCCTTAATTACACACTTATATAACTATAAATTTTACATGTTATAGAGAATTTAATGGGCTATACACTGAACTTTAAAAAGACCCGATTGCTTGAGTTGTTTGAGCGTGAGAGTGAAAATAGTGAGCAGCAGTGTAGTGTGCGGTGGCAGCGTGTGACCTCCAGCCACCCGCATTTATCTGTGTTGACGTAGAAGTGAAGGCTAGTTACATTTTGGTAGTGAACAGATATTTGGATGGGAATTTTGGAAGATTATAATTTAGCGATTATAAAACACTTCTTAAAGTTGACCAAAGGGAGACAAGGTTACAGAAAAGTATTCGTGATTATTAAATTCTTACACATCCCTTAACAGACCTTTATTATACAGTATAAATCTATCTATCTATCTATGTATCTCTCTCTCTCTCTCTCTCTCTCTCTCTCTCTCTCTCTCTCTCTCTCTCTCTCTCTCTCTCTCTCTCTCTCTCTCTCTCTCTCTCTCTCTCTCTCTCTCTCTCTCTCTCTCTCTCTCTCTCTCTCTCTCTCTATATATATATATATATATATATATATATCTGACACCTGTTCCTAGGAGCACCTCCCTCCCCAGGAGATAGCCACGACAGAAGAGTCTACATTTTCCCTTA
The DNA here is from genome assembly GCF_017591435.1 of Portunus trituberculatus. Classification (NCBI taxonomy): domain Eukaryota; kingdom Metazoa; phylum Arthropoda; class Malacostraca; order Decapoda; family Portunidae; genus Portunus; species Portunus trituberculatus. The sequence continues at coordinate 327,949 of NW_025541561.1, read as the reverse complement.
TCCACGTACACTTGTTAGCTGCTCTGCATATGTCACTGCTTTATTATACATCATTAATAACTATTTAGTCAATAAAATAATTAATTCTTCCAACATTGTTACAGTGTGTGTATTCAACTCATTTATGTTCTATTCACTTATTATGCTCTAAGAGGTAAACAATGTCTGTGGTTCATTGATATTCACTAAGTTTATGTAAGATCATCCTCATCTGATGACAGGTTGTACTCTTGTAACTCATTTTCTTCGTCAGACTCTTCATCACCTAGAATATTTACTGCTTCACCAGCTTCAACGAATATTTTACTTGGACTTTGTTCACCTTCATACCACACAAATTCTATCTTGTGGTTATCAGTCCTCCACCCATTACCATCAAGAGAAAATTTAACTGGATCAGACTGGTGTGCATTCTTCCACACATGGGCTACATAGTTAGTTCTTTTAATTTTCTGTATCAACACATCCTTGCATGGTGGTAGGCAGCATGGGTCAGCTGACTTTATTTTTTTCAAAGGCTTGTCTGAGTCCCCTGGACCATAGAATTTCTTGAAGAGGTATGTTCTAGCTGCATTTACATCTCTTTCATTTTTGACACCATACATGGTACACACATACTCCTCCAGGATGGAGAGAACGTTTTGATCTACTACTTCTGATGATCCCAGTTGACTAAATGCTCGTCTGTATACCTTATTGTTCTCCATTAGTTTGAAGGGTTTAGTTTTTCCCTTACGAAGGAATGCAGCGGTGTAGTCACTGCCAGTAAAGGCATGGAAGGCAGGCAAAGCTGAGCATATTTCAGGGGTCAGTACGTCTCCTAGTTCTGTTATGTTTATGTTGCGTCTTGTATTCTTCGAGCACAAGCCTGTGTCCATCCAGAGTTTTGCTTTGAGGTGAAATGAATGGTAGAGTAACAGAATGAAGACATCTGTGTCACAGCTTCTTACAACAATAACTGGGTTTGAACTCTTTTCAGATATATAATTAACATGCAATATAACTCTCGTGTCGGCTTCCTCATGGGAACTCTGAAGGTCCACTACTTCAGTTCGCTCAACATGTCCATCTTTTGCTGTATAGAGATAGCAGCTTTCCTCCAGAGCAAAGTATACTGTGTGGTGTTCTAATGTTGGTGCATATTTGTCAGACATCCATTCATTCTTAAAGAATTTCAACAAACCATTCTTGAATGAGTTAGATAATAGTGCTGAATTAAAGTTGGAAGGTCTTCTTTGGGATGGTCCTGTAATTTGGTATGAACTCATACTGTAGTTCCCACGCTCGTCCCTCTCAAAGCTCTTGATTGAGGGTCCTTCTCTGTAAGTGTCAGAGACTATGTGTATATCTTGTGAAAATGAACATGCACGTTCAAGAACTACTTTAGCTATACCACCAAATGTTGGAGGTAGTTCAGGTAAAGTGCGTAAGAAGAACATAGTATCTATAATATAGGTGTTATTATCCAATAGCTCTTTGTTATTTGGTACCCTTTCCTCTAGTGCTCTCATCATTTTGTTCATAGCTCCTGTTATATGACATAGAGAAAAAGGGACAGGAGTCAGTGGATGTGAGAGGATTGACTTTAGGTCTAAATTTGCAGTTAGTCCAAGATAGAGTAATCTTCCAAAGAGATCACGAGTGCAGCGAACCTCCTTTATTGTCTTATCCTTTGCACTAACTTTTGTTTTCAATGCATCACTTGCAAAATTCTTGATTTTATTCTTCTTTATTGGTCTTTCAAAACGTGTAGGATCTTCTTGACATTCATTGATAAAATTTTGATACATTAAACCACCTCTCTCTTCAAGATTTGTTAAGTCTCTTTGTACCTCACTTGATGCAGCCCGACCAGTACTAAGACAGTAGAGCTTGTCTTGAAGGTTGTCCTGGAAAGGGTTCATGGTGTCCTCCAGGCATTTCATGAGCTTTTCCAAGTCAGAATTGTCACGCTTGATTCGATATGGCTTCAGTTCCTGTGTTATGTCATCTTTGGTGGTAATAGCAGCCATATCTAGAAGGCAGGCAACGACTGCTCCTCTCATGGACCGAGTTACAGTCCATCGCTTTCTGGCTCTCACACACTGGGTAAAGGCAGAAATACCTGTGTGACGGGATGCTGCATCTTTGTTAATTGTTTGCTCCAGCGTGAGATCAACAGCACAGCGAGAAAAGGACTTTGAAGTACGGCGAATAGAGAGTGCTCCACCTTCGAAGTTGGCACGGATTCCTTCATGTGTGCTGTCCATATTGATCATATTGAGTTGATATCTAGTGGTGTACCTGGCGTAATTGGGACGATGTGTAGCAAAAAATATTGGACATATTTTACTGAGAATGAAGATATATAGATCAACATCATTTGTTCTACAAGCACGGTCCAACAGCAAAAAGTAATGAACCAGGTCTACATAAATCATCCAGAACATGGCTGTTTACCCATGATCACCTTTTCTTGTCTTCTCACAGTAAGCAGTATACTGCTCAAGTAATAAATTACAGACTTCATTCTCTAGAAGGCATGAAAGAGCTTCTTGTGATGGTGCCTTTGAGAACGCAGTTAATAATTCTCTGAATTCATCTGATACCGGGCCATATTCTTCTGTAAACCTCTGAAAATGTAGAATCTGGAGGGCTGTCGCTAGAAGGGGGTGCAATCTCTTACAGCGATTGTAGTGTTTTCCACTTAGGAAGCCGCGTACTGACCCAGAAGCAAGGACCTCTGAGTTGCTGAGAATCTCAGCAGCTCCTGATGAATCTAGAATGTAACCCAAGGAAGCAAAATAAGCCAAAGATAAGTGAAATGTGCCTATACAAATGAATACATTGTCATATCTTGGTGATTCTTGGGCTTGTATTTGGAGTGCAGGTTTAGCAATACCAAGGTCATAATGAACGATTGCATATTTTTCTCCACACTCCCCAGCCACCCTTTGTGCTAAGCGAAGTGTTTCTTGGACCACATCGAGTCGTGTTGGAGGAAGATCAATGTTCTCCATATAACCTATAGCCTGCTGTGGTAAAGTATCTTTATAGGTCAAGGAGTTCCATCCTCGCCACATTGGGGTCTCTTTCAGAAGATAGCATGCTAACATCCATATTTGATCCATATTTTTCACATTATCAAGATTGGGTGGATCTTCTTTTGTATATAAATTGTATTCAAAATTTCTAAGTGAAGGCTTCTTCTTATAGGGTAAGATTGTATGGTCCTGGGGTTCAAATTGTCGCCGCCTTTTGCGTGATTTCTTGGGAACAACAACTCCCTCTTCCCTGGACATATATTCCATTGCAGTAGTTGAAGTATATTCAGGTGGCCTATTCTGGAAGCAGATACCAACTGTATCGTGTAGTGTGTCCCTACCTGAGAGTGTTTCTGTAAGCTCATCATAGTTATCGAATGCCAAACCTGTGCAGAGCCCTGCCTGCTGTAGTAATATATCTGGAAGCACTCTATCAGTTTCGGTAATAGATGAGGCAAATTCAGTTTCTATCCCTTCTGCAACATGGTAACTGACTGAGTGACCCAACCTGTTGAGAATATCTACAATTCTACGGCTACCAGTAAGACTCTTTATGCCTACACCCATGCAAAGATGTTTGGCAGGTTGTACTTTCCCATTAGATGTGCAAAACAATATGTCCTGGGCAGTGGAACTAACCTGCCTTAGGACCCTCTCTGAAGAATTATCCTCTGAACCACCATATAGAACCTTAAGGAACTTTGTAAGTAGGTCTGCTGGTTTGGACTGACCCTGTTTGAAGTCCGTTAGTGATAATGATACTGGTAGAGCAGGGCTTGCATTTACAATATTAAGGATAGCTGATCTTAAAATCTGAGCAGAATCTACAACCTTAACTTCCTCAGAAGAACTACAGTTCACAGCAATTCTAAATGCCTCCTCCTTACACATTGTCTTATTATACAGAACTAACCCTTGCTTTTTACACATCATTTCTAGATTAACCTTATCCCCTAAATGTTTTACAATTTTGTCACCAACAGTTTGCGCAATTGAATGAGTTACTGTTACTCCCATGTCTACAGATACTTTATCAAGGTATTGACAGTACTGACGATGTAAAGAGGTTAGAAATTCAGGACGATTATTATCAATCACTGATGACTGAATGTAAGCACGTAAGTATTGAAATGCTTTCTCATGCGCAGTGTTCACATGTAGTTTTTTCTTTGGTTTTGAAGCAGCGCGAGCCTTGTTCAGATAGTCTCTCTTACATTCATTGTGGTATTTAACTTCCTTGAAATGAAAGCCAATACTTCCTATTTTCGCCAACATCGTTTTATCTTCAAGAACTTCGGCAGCGTCTTTCACCCGAAACTCAGGACTGTCATATTCACAACTGATGAGAAGAAATTCCTTGCCTTCTTTTTTCGTGCCCTGTTGCAAAATATGCACACCTTTGGAAGAACACCAGATGTTGTGGAAGATCGAATTGGTGCCTGACTTCTCAAGAGCACATTCACGTTACTATCCAAAGAATTATCTTTCTGCGGTAACTCTGTGGATATTGCATTAAACCGGTTGTAGCAGGATCTGTGATAGCCACATATATCTGACAAATTATCTTGCAGTTTGATGCATGCTCCCCAGTACTTTGATGATGATGCTTGTGGACGATTCATTCTTTTTTCAGCAGAATCCTTCACTCTACTCCATTTATCATCATCAAAAACATGGATGGGCTCATCACACCCTTCACCAGATGTGTCTATATGTAGTATACAGCATAGATGTGATTCAGACATCTTGAGAAGCCAATCCTGAAATAATAGGAACCAAGCAATTGTAATTTGTGCTGAGGTTTCAGAAATTACTCACAAGGAAATGAAAATAAAAACGCAAATTACAACAAACTAAAGAAGAATCTAAAACCCAGCTTAAATTATATTACCATAATTTCGCAATGAGTTATTTTACAGAATGTAGCTAATTAAAAAAAAAAAAAAATTCTTTCTATTAAACAGTCACCGTAGTCACTTTCATACTCATTTAAATTATTTAATAAATAGTTTTTTTATACACTGACCCAAAAAACCATCTGCATAAATATCTACGATGTGGATATATATATATATATATATATATATATATATATATATATATATATATATATATATATATATATATATAAAGTTGCTCACCTGATTTTGTTCATAAATATCTTCAATGTGATAGAAAGTGGTCTGATACTGTGTGCGTAGACTCTCTAACGTCATGACAGGAATGTTCTATGGGATTATGGCATGCATTTTCTGGAAGGAGAGAGATACAAAGGTGTTCAATTTGAATTACGTTGAATAGCGTTGTTGGGTTTAATGGCAACCTGGCAGTAAGTGTTTGCTAGAAGTTAGTTACATACATTTATAAGCCCCATGTGAGAGAAAAAGGTATATGACTTCGTGTGAAATAATTAAATGTATGGACAATCGCTTTCACTAAATATCAATACCCATTATTAAATGTTTAATATCAATTAATTATAATCTTCCAAAAATTCCCATCCAAATATCTGTTCACTACCAAAATGTAACTAGCCTTCACTTCTACGTCAACACAGATAAATGCGGGTGGCTGGAGGTCACACGCTGCCACCGCACACTACACTGCTGCTCACTATTTTCACTCTCACGCTCAAACAACTCAAGCAATCGTATTTTTTAAAGGTTCAGTGTATAGCCCATTAAATTCTCTATAATATGTAAAATTTATAGTTATATAAGTGTGTAATTAAGGAAATTACAGTTAATTATATTATTATGTATGTAAAATTTTTTGCTATTTCCGACTGTCATTTTATTTTTTCGCAGTTAAATATTGTTTCTAGGTATTTTACTTACTGAATATGAAAGAAAGAACTATTATCACCCTTTAATTTGCCGCAAACCCCAGGTCAGTTGCTTTATTTATAAGTGAGTTACATAAGTTTGAATAAAATCTTTAAGACGTAAAATTTTGGCATGCAGTTTAACTTTGACCTGACCTCATGACCTCGTCCACCACTGGCTAACCTTAAGGATTGGCTTTTCTGATACTTCAAGCCATACCCTATAAGGAAATAACACTCAAACACCTGGTCACTTCCAATAAATAAATGACCCCTGGCTCTTGCTCTATAGCATACAAATCCCTTCGCCCATAGAACCTATCCCATACATCCACAAAGC
>NW_025541561.1:294262-314262 GCF_017591435.1 Portunus trituberculatus | reverse complement strand
GGTGCGGCATCCTATGCTTCATTGGCCACTCGCTCTTCAGCTGAGTCTGCCGGACCGAAGACGACAACTTCTGCAACCTCTCGCTCTGTTGGGGCGGGTGGTCCTGTTCATTTGGCCAATAGGTTTGCCCTTTTGTCCGATGACTTGGTTGAGTAATCTCTTAGAAGTGACGACCAAAGTCACCCATGTAGTAGATATCCATTTGCCACCTGTATCGCCTAAGCCTTTGAAGGGCCTGACCAAACGGCACCGCGGCTCTGCGGAGTCGATAGATTTAGCTCAGCCTAAACAATCTAAGGGTTCTCCCGATGCACGTGATCGTTAGTCCTCCAGGGACCGCTCTGCCATGGTAACTCCAGTAGTTTCTGTTCAGCCTCCTGTGACACACTCTGTCTCAGATCAGGCTCCTTGTGATGAGGATGGTCTTAGCATGGAGACGTCCGATGATATTGTCACAGCCGTCCCTCGTGGACCCACTGTGTCAAAAAGTGCAGTCCAGCCTGACCACCGTCCTCCGATGACCGGTAGGAGTGATGATAGTTTGCATCACGCACCGGTAGGCCGAAAGGCTGCGGTCCAACGACCCGGCACATCTCAACTCCTGGTGTCTTCTCGTCGGTTGATTATTTCTAGTCAAGTGAGTCACGAGCAGCCCCTTCATAAGGCTCGCCCATTCACTGCACCTAAATAATCATCTTCAACCTTCTACAGTGGAACTGTAGAGGCCTTCGCGCCTCGTGGGGGGAACTCCGAGTTTTATTGTCGGAGTTCTCTCCAGCCTGTGTAGCTCTACAAGAGACTATGCTAGGTGATAGTACTTATTCTAGTCCTCCTGGCTATCGTGCCTTTTTAGCACTCCTTTCCTGACCAGGGCCACCACGGTGGCACAGCTATTCTAGTCCGTCAGGATATACCTGTTGTCCCTTACAACTTAACTCTCCCTTCAGGTGGTTGCTGTTAAGGTCTTTATGGGACGATCCTACACTATTTGCAGTTTATATCTCCTCCTCGGCTTCCTGTCTCCAGGGGTGAGCTTGACGGCCTGGTGCGTCAGCTGACTCCGCCTTTCCTCTTGTTGGGAGATTTTAACGGCCGTCACCCATTGTGGGATGAAGGTGCTAGTAATCCTCGTGGGGTTTTAATCGGTTCTTTTATTGAGGATGAGGGATTGGAGGTTTTAAATTCTGGGGATGTTACACATTTCCACAGTCCTACTGGGATTTTTACAGTTATCGATCTTTCTATTTGTACATCTAATTCTTTCCTTGATTTTAATTGGTGGGTCCTACCGGATTTACATGGTAGTGACCACTTTCCTATTTTATTGGAATCTGTGAACTATGAGCCATAGTCCTGGCCCCCACGCTGGGTTTTAGACAAGGCATATTGGCCTCGATTCACAGACCTTAGCTCTTTTATCCGTCCGTTGGCCGACTTTTTTACTTTTTCAGAGGTTGTTGATTATTTTACAGATTTTTTACATTCAGCAGCGCTTAAGACAATCCCTAGGACGTCCAGTCGCTTTACTAAGCGTCCCGTTCCTTGGTGGAACGCACCATGCACAAACACTGAGAGCGAAACGGGCAGCTTTCTCTCGTCTTCGGCGACATCGTGGGGACCCACAGTGTCTGGAGGCTTTTCGACGCTGCCGAGCTCGGGCCCGCAGTGTTTTGAAAGAGGCACAAAGAGCCTCTTGGAAAGCCTATGTGTCTTCCATTAACGTCCGCATCCCTCTTACGGATGTCTTCAACAAAGTCCGCCTAATTGCTAGGAAGTATTCTGCTCCTTCCCCACCAGTTTTGTTGTCTGCTGGGCGGACGGTGGCAGACCCTAGGACTGTCGCCGACCTCTTCGCGGAGCACTTTGCCAGTGTTTCCCGGAGGCATCCTGCAGCCCCGGGCGCACGTTACCGCCAGAGAATGGCATAAATTTTTCTTCCACTGGAGGGGTCTTATAATGTCCCCTTCTCTGCCTCCGAGTTGCGGACTGCTTTGTCCCAGTGTCATGACTCTTCTCCTGGCCCAGACGACATACCTTATGCCTTTTTGCGCCACATGTCTGACAATGCTTTTAACTTTTACTAAATGTTTATTATATGATTTGCCATACCGGTGATTTTCCATCTACTTGGGCTGTCGCAGTGGTTCTCCCATTTCCGAAGCCTGGGAAAGATAATCTTCAGGCTACGAACTACCGTCCTATATCTTTGACATCCTGCATTTGTAAAGTGTTAGAAAAGATGGTAAATGTAAGACTCATGTGGTACTTGGAGAGGGGAAGTACTTGTCATCGGTACAGTACGGCTTCCGAAAGATGAGGTCTACTACTGATGCTCTTTTATCCCTAGAGTCTTCTATTTGTGAGGCCTTCGCTAATCACCACCATCAAGTAACAGTCTTTTTGACCTGGAGAAGGCCTACGACACGGCTTGGTGTCATGGCATTTTACAGTCTTTGTTTAATTTTGGCCTTCGTGGCCACCTTCCTATTTTATCCAGCAGTTTTTATCCAGACGTCTTTTACGGGTTCGAGTGGGGAGTGTTCTCTCTGAGGCTACTGCTCTAAATGATGGTGTCCCACAGGAAGTATTCTTAGTGTTACATTATTCGCAGTCGCCATAAATGGTGTTATTGATACTCTCCCAGATGGCATTCACAGCTCCTTATATGTTGATGATTTATGTATTTCTTTTGCTGCTGCTAGGATGTCACTGATTGAGCGCAAGCTCCAACTGGCAATCAGTAGGGTATCCAGTTGGGCCAACAAGAACGGTTTTCGATTCTCCACCTCGAAGACCCTAGCCATGCATTTTTGTCGCAACCGTGGTGTCCATCCAGACACTGATTTATACCTCGCCAATAGACGCCTCTCATGCGTGGAGGCGACTCGATATCTTGGCCTTTTGTTTGACAACCGTCTCACCTGGGTTCCCCATTTCCGTTCTCTTAAGGCGTCTTGTCGGCAGGCATTATCCCTTCTTCGGGTTTTAAGTCGCATCTTTTGGTGTGCGGACAGGGACACGTTGCTGCTTCTTCACCGTACACTTATACTTCCCAAGCTGGAATACGGCTGTGAGATCTACTCATCCGCAACGGATGCACGACTACGCACGCTTGACCCCGTGCATCATGCTGGGGTCCGCTTGGCTACGGTGCATTTCGGACATCTCCAATACCTAGCCTTCTAGTGGATGCTGGTTTCTGGCCGCTCGACCTCCGGCGCCAGTCTTCGTTGCTTCGATGTTCGTTTCGTACCCACCGTCTTCCTGATTCTGTCCCTTGTCTGTCAATGTTGCGGGACTCGCGTTCGCAGGCGTATGTCACTCGACCGAGTCTACCTAAACCTTTTGGCCTTCGAGTGGCAAACCTCATGATGGATTTGTCCATCGACCCCACTCCTGTCTACTCTTTCCGGCTCCCACGAGTTGGTTATTGGCAGCTTCCGGTTGTTTCATTATGCCCTCCTGCCATGGATGGCAAGAAGGATTTTCTGCCAGCTCTGTCCCACACACGGTTTTAGAACACTTTTTATCCATTCTGATGATATCCCTGTTTTTACTGATGGTTCCAAATCCGACGCAGGCGTTGGGTTTAGTGTGGTTTTCCCCTCTTTTTATCGGTCTGGCAGCCTTCCTTCGGTAGCCTCCGTCTTTACTGCGGAGCTGTCTGCCATAGTCCTAGCTTTACAGATCATTTTTACTCTCCCGGTTTCGTCTTTTACAATTTTAGTGACTGTCGCAGTGCTCTTACTGCTCTCTCTTGCACTGTCTCCCTTAACCCTTTGGTTTTATCAGCCCTGGAGTGGCTATATCTTCTTACCAAACGAGGATATCGTGTTGGGTTCTGTTGGGTCCCTGGTCACGTAGGTGTTCCAGGAATGAACACGCAGATCGCCTCGCTAAAGAGGCAGCAAGTCGCGCTCCATCTCCTGCCCCTGTTCCGTTTCGAGACCTATTTCATTTTATTCGTGTGGCGATTGCAGCAATTTGGCAGAGGAGATGGCTAACGGGGGTCGCAACCTCGAAAATGGGAGAGATCACTACTTCCACTATCCCTCAGTGGACATACTCCCATGTCCGGGATCGCCGTACACAGACTTTATTGGCGCGACTGCGCATAGGTCACACGTACCTTACACAAAGGTACCTGTTGATCCGGGACCCACAACCTTATTGTGATGACTGCTTGGTGCCGCTCACTGTACGGCACCTGCTTGTAGAGTGCCCTAGTTTAACGACCCTAGTTACGACACCGCTACCTCTACCGGTGTCGCGGTAGAGATAGCGGTGTCTTTTACCTATCTAAGGTCCTTGGACCAGCTTCTCTGGCCCCTGTCCATGACGTTTTCTGGAAGAAGCGGGCCTTCTCCCCAATTTGTAAATTTTATTTCTTTTTATTATGTATTTTAATGTTTTATTTAATTTTATTGTAGTCTTAGTTTTTAGTTACCTTTAGTTTTGTTTTTTTTAACTACTTTTAGTCAGTTAAACTGACCCTAGCTGTTGCGGCGCCTAAAGAAAATCCATCCATCCATCTTAAACATATATCACTTCACAATCTTATATCTGTTGGCCGGTACGGTTTCCGCGAAGAGCGCTCTACCGATGGTCTTTGTCTATTTCTTCCTACTAGTAATCCTCTTCTAGAGATTTTGGTGAAATTTTTGCTGTTATGTTAGTTATACCTGGCACATATAATTTTTTTTATCTCCATGCTACTCTCATACTGCTTCTATCCTCGTTGCAACCTAATCCTAAGTTTCGTCTCTGGCCGTTCTATTGCTGCTGTGTAGACGGCCACTAATCTTCTAAATCTATTAACACTTGTGTTACTTAGGGTTATTTACTGTCACCCACTCTCTTCCTACTATTCATCAATGATTTAAACCAAATTTCTTGTCCTATCCACTCTTATGTTGATGATACTACCCCACACTTTTTTTTCGTCCTCTAGGTGATAGCCAACCCTTCAGGAAGTAAACTGTTCCCGCAATGATGCCAGAGAACTGACTTCTTATGTTTCTAAGATCTCTGATTGGGACAGAGAAAACGTAATATTGCTCAGTGCCTACAAAAATTTTATTTCCTCATCTATCAACTCGACACAACTTTTAAGACATCAATCCACTCTTTTTCAATGCCACTCAACTATAACCCTCTTCTACACTGAATATCTACGGTCTGTTCTTTACTTATAATCAAAACTGGACACTTCACATCTTTTTTTTTTTTTTTTTTAGCTAGAACAGCTTCTATTATTTTAGGCGTTTTCAGTTTTTTTTTCTCAAACCCTAACTACTATATCTGTACGGGGGACCCTATCTGCCCATGTACTCTTCGTATGTATCGCTCGGTTCCACTCATTCTGTTTCATTAGGTGGGCTGGAATCAAAAGCTTTTATTTTTTATAAAATCTGCTGCTCTGACTGGCTGTCTTCTATCCTCTTTTTCATCGTCGCAATGTTGCATCTCTTCCTATCTTTTACGCTATTTTCATTGGAACTGCTGTTCTGTGGCCTTGTTAACTGCATGCCTCCTTTCTTCCAGCGGCCTCGCTGCACAAGCCTTTCTTCCTCTCATTCCTATTTTGTCAACCTCTCTGTGTTATTCAGTACTCTCAATCATTCATTATACCTTTCTCTGGTAAACTCCGGAACTCCTTACCTGCTTATGTATTTCCATCTTCCTATGATCTGCACTTATTTGAGGTTTCAAGACATTTATCCCATTCTCTTGGCTAGCTCTCTCTGACCTGCTGAGGGCATGACATCTACATGTGCATTTCTGTTTAATCAATTTTGTTGTCCTTAACCAGATTTCCTCTATAACTTAAAAAAAAGGGAGAACACTGAAATTCCAGTTGGGAATGATTAGTTTATCATAAATGGTATCACCCTTGGATACGGTTACCATAAACACATAGTAGGACGAATGCTCTCTAGCATTTAAGTTCAGTGCATCAAAATGCATCACAAAAAATATATTTAGATTAACAGCTCTAGACAACTGTAGGGCTACTATCATTTTGATTTAACTCTATATTGAAATAGCCAGCCATCATCGGCAATTGGATCATGGCTAACGTCCCAATCATGTGGCTCTATTTCACAAGTTATGTGTTTTACTTCACGATGCTTGTTTGATATTTTTTTTTCTTTTCTCTAGTTTACTCAGAACACGAGTAAACATTTATTTCACACATTTATCGTTTTTTCCTACCAAACTTTCGCAGGGTAATTTTTCTTTAATGCCTGAGGTGGAGCAGAAGGAGAAATAAAGGAAAAAAAAAAAAAACAATAAAGGAGATGGAAGGCAGGAAAAGCAATAAATGGAAATAGAGAAGAACGTAATAGAAACAAGATAAAAGAAAAATGAGAAACAAGGACGAACACTAACACATAATGAGAGAGAGAGAGAGAGAGAGAGAGAGAGAGAGAGAGAGAGAGAGAGAGAGAGAGAGAGAGAGATTTGACGCTTGACCCTCGGCATTACCCTGACGGTGAATATGAAATCAACGGACATTCATTACCAGAACACCTTGCAATCATAAACTGGCGATGTTTACTCTCTCTCTCTCTCTCTCTCTCTCTCTCTCTCTCTCTCTCTCTCTCTCTCGGACATCCAAGAACAGTAAGCCCATGGCGTCGTTAAAGTCAAATCTTTGGATTCTTGAATTTTCTTGAATTTTCTTGAATCCAAAGGGCGTAAAGATGGATGTGTCTGCGCGTCTTTGATTATGATGCCGTCTTATTGGCTGAAAATTCCGCTATGAAGCGATATAGTGACACTCCTAATGAATGAAAGGAGAATCACTGTTGGCAAATATTAGTTAAAGGAGTATTTATTGTTTACCGATTATGGAAGTTGTCCTTGATAATATGATGGTCCTCTGAATGATGAACGTCCAACATGATTCTATTTCTAACGAGTGGTGTTACAAAAAGAAACATCAAAGGATTTATTGAAATAAAGAAAGATGAATAGCAAAATAATTGACGAGTAAATAAAAGAATGAAAAAGAAAAGTTAGGAGAGAAATTGAACGAAAACGTTACAAGACAGAATGCTAAAAAAAAAAAAAAAAAAAATAATAAATAAATAAAAAAAGAACATCTGAAATGATGAAATAATATTTATTATAAATCAAACAAATCTTGGTAAATGAATAAATAAATAGTTACATATAAAAGCGAACAAAAAATAAATTTTGATATTAATATAATTAATTAATTATAGACAATAATATAATTAATTATAGACAATAGCTATTCACAACAAACGAAAATTGATCTTCAAAATTATATAAATAAAATAAATGATGAAAAAGAACAAATCACTAAAATAAATACACTTACTCTAATTATTTCAGTGGTTTCCTAAATACAGATAGCTAAACGAAAACATTTGAATACCTTAATCTTCTAATGGACGTGAAATTAATTTTTGATCTCCAAATATTGACAACTGCGGACGTTTACTTGAGGTCAGAAATTGTCTAACCATTGATGCTAGTATGTTTGTGTGTGTGTGTGTGTGTGTGTGTGTGTGTGTGTGTGTGTGTGTGTGTGTGTGTGTGTGTGTGTGTGTGTGTGTGTGTGTGTGTGTGTGTGTGTGTGTGTGTGTGTGTGTGTGTGTGATCTACATCTGACTGACCTCTTTAGATCAACAGGAGGGTATGTGACTAATAGATATGAGAGAGATAGAGAGAGAGAGAGAGAGAGAGAGAGAGAGAGAGAGAGAGAGAGAGAGAGAGAGAGAGAGAGAGAGAGAGAGTTTTCAGTTTAGATTATGTACGTAAGTAATAGACAGACCGAGAGTGTACAGTGTTTGAGAGTGGGATGGTTGAGTGTCTGAAGAACATCAGAAATTTTAAGGAGAGGAGACGTCAGGCATTCTGTGGTGTCCCTGTGTGATCTTTTAACTTCCTGAATGGTTGGTCGTCTCTAAAAGGACGTCAAAAAGTGATGGGTGGTATCAGCAGCATAAGATTTGAAAAGAGAAGTTTGCTTTAGAAGATCATTGATGAGTAGTAGGAAGACGGTGGGTGACACGAAAGAAGCCTTAGGACTATAACTGTTAATAAATTTACGAGAAGAAAAGTGCCTGCCTACCAAAACAGCAGTTGAAAGGTCCGAGTTGAAGTTGCAAAGAGAAGGATAGAAGCTGTAGGAGGATAGTTTGAAGATCAAAACCTTGTGCCAGACTTTACATATCAAAAGCTTATGATATGTTCTTAGGTAACAGCAAGAAAATCATCAAAATCTCCAAAAGACGATGACCAATGCTCAGTAGGAGATTACCAGTAGAGCGGCCTTGACGGAAACCATACTGGCGATTAGATAGAAGATTGTGAAGTAATAGATATTTAAGAATCTTCCTAATAAGGATAGAAGAGAGAGAGAAAAAAAAAACCTTTGGATAATCAGGAAACTAAAGCAATAGGGCAGTAGTTTAAGGGATTAGAACTGTCTCCCCTTTAAGGAACAGGCTAAACGTAAGCAAACTTTCAGCAAAAAATTAAACTAGATGTTGATAGGCATAGATGAAGGAGTTTGACCAGGCAATATGCAAGCATGGAGACACAGGTTTTAAAAATAATAGAAGGGACCTCATCAGGTCCATAAGTCTCACGAGAGTTTAGGGAAACGAAGAATGGAAAACATCATTGCGGAAAATTTTAATCGGTATGGTAAAAACCCGAAACCTCGAAAGGAAGTGGAAGACGAGAGTTCCGACATATGGAATTCTCCGAAATTTTAACGATGTACTATTCTAAACTATCCAATATCTAAAGCTAGGACTACTGGTCTGAGACTTAAGTAGTAGATATACAAGTGAATAATTCACTAGTTGGCATCGTATAGGCATGCAAATGAGCATGAGGAGAAACGAAGAAATAAGATACCACTCCCACCTATGTTTTGGTGAACAAACATGCCAAGAGTACTCCATATCAGAGCGGATAAGGCCCTTGTACAGAGTTAGCAGTTGGAGGGGTGAGAAAAACTGGCGGAGACGCCGCAGGACGCCTAACTTCATAGAAGTTGTTTATAGAAAGAATGAGATGTGAAGTTTCAAGTTACTACTACTACTACTACTACTACTACTACTACTACAAGTACTGCTGCTGCTGCTTTTACTACTATTGTTACTACTACCACTGTTACTATTACTGCTATAGCTACTGCTTCTATTACTAGTACTACTGCTACTGATACCACTTCTGTTACTACTGCTACTTCTACTGTAACGGTATTTGAATCATCACCACTTGTGTCAGTAGCTTTGCCACTACCTCTATTATGAATTGTACTTGGTAGTTTTAGACTTGGTAGTGGGGTAACTGGTCGGAGAACGTGGGTGATATATGATGATGCGAGTCGTAAGAAATCACACTAGGTAACACTTATGTATATTCTTTTTATATAGTATTATAGCACGGACCACGGGCGATAGATAGATTCAGCGGTACATGGTACATGAAGGTTTCGAGAGAGAATGAGCAAGAGAATAAGAACGAGTGATGCTGTTTGCTTGTTGTAATGTGGAACATGAAGATCCACAGGGGATAAAGGTGGCCCATCCTTTGTATCGGGTCTATTTTTTATATCATAGATGCATCCACATTCCAACGTTGGGCCATCGGAGAACAAACTGGTGTTACTGGTAAGGTGAATGAAGTCCAAGAGAAAGAGTAGTTATAGATTGTATTAATGGTTGGAACATACTCCTTAGAGAGGAGGAACAAACAATCTAACGTGGATTCCGAATCAACAGATGCCAGAAGAACGGAGGGTTAGAGCATAGAGGTGATAAGTTTTATAGTGATAAAGAGCAAGAGAGGTCCATTAGGGCATAGAGGTCATTATCATTATAGTGGCCTCAGCTTAACCACGGTTGAATAGTTATAGTATGAGATAGAAGGTAACATGATGGAATGGTGCAGTTTGTGTGAAAGTAGAGTAGGGGAAGGTGGGGTAAAACGGACCACTTATTTAACAATACTTTTAGTCTAGGAACCACATTTATATGATTTGTGTTAGTTTGTGAGTTTGTGGTGGTGCTTTGGGATCTTCGAAGTCCTCACCCGAATCACGGTGTTTAAAGGAAAACAATGAAGCACAGGGATTTGTAAAATAATAATTTTTACGGGGCCAAGAATAAAATGATGTGGTAAGAAGGACCCCAGGGGTCAATCTTATCCCGCAAACTGAATATGAAGAAACAAATCCTAATTGGCATAAAGCACAAATTAAAAACTCTTCCTCGTCATTACTGTATCTTTTCAGATTGCCCATGAACCAAATTTATTGGTACAAATCAAACGAACAAACAAAAAACAAAATAAAATACTCTCCCTCATCTTCATCTATCCCTGCACAACTTAATGACATAAATTCCACACAAAAACCTCTTCCTCAGCATCATTATCACCATCTATCCCTGCACATTGCTCATGAGCCCAGTTTTTGTAATTAGCACAACAAACCCACTCTTCCCCTCTCATGGGGTCCATCTTACCCCATTAGTAAATTATTCAAGCGTCGAAACGTTTACCAAATTATCTATGTTTACTATGCCAATTTATGGTATCTATATATCATGTATACACTCATGGGTATGTATAATATAAATACTAAATAATTATAATAACTATTTCAATATAAAACAAGCAGTGCCTTACCTTATGCATATAACATCAGCGCTGCATAAAATGACAGTTTTTTCCCTGTGAAGCGCAAGGGAAACTTATCATTCCTACTTGCAGTGATGTCATCATTGTTGGGCGACTTAAAGGACATCTAGGAGTCCAATTCTGAAACTTGCCCTTTATGCTTGGATTTAGAAGTGGGGTTGTGTCTTACCCCACCTTCCCCTACCTCTATTTCACCGAACCATGGTGAAATGTTAAATAAAAGTGGGAAGTTGAGAATAACGTTAGAAACTGTGGGAGTGAAAGTTTGATAGCAAGGCAAGAAGAATGGGCCTTTGTGAAACAAAGGGGTCATTGAGTTAATGTGGACAATTCTGAACCACGGTAGAGAGGGCGAGTGATGGCGGGAGAGATTCTTATGCAATTTGTTTTTTCCGGATCAGAGAAGGCAGACAGGTAGAAGGATGTGACTACTAAGAGAAGAAATTAAGATAGGTTTTGACCAGTAACTCGTTTACCACCATATGTACCACCGATGGTACATTTCATACCTTCAGTAACCGGTGGTACATTAATGAGTTTTTTTTTTCTTCCTTTTCAATCAGTATTTCTAACAATACAATAGACAAAATGCAAACACAAATATTTTAAGTGATAGTTTATTAATCAATTTCTTAAAATATATAGCATTGAAAGATATTAATACATAGAAAATGTATTTTTTTTTATAAACACAGTTTAATTTGCATTTCCTTACATTCTATAGCAAAAAGAGTAGCAAATTAAGAATTATCAAACATTATTTTTCACTCATCACAGTACAAAAATGAAAAATTACCACATAAAAGCAAAGTCCTTGAAAAAAAAAATATAATCATTTGATGCAATCACTCATGATACCCATCACAAAATAAATTTCTTTGTAACAACTAGAATGCTTGTATCCTATTTACAGCAAGACAAATGAATTTTTTTTTTTTATCCCTACAAACACTTTCTTTATTGAGAGTGAATTCTTTCAAAACATGAGATACACAGATGTGGACTGCCATCACATTGATTACACACAGTTTTTAGTCTCCTAGCTTTTGCAGCTGCAGTTGCACTTCCTTCATTTAGACTAAAGGTCTGATAGCACCCTCTGCACCTTTTTCTTGTTGTTCTACATTGACCTTGCAATTCAACAAGGAAATGAGATGATCTTTTACCTCCCAGAGAGAGAGACTCTCTTCCAATGCTTATTTTCTGTTGGAGTTCTTGTGGTAAGAGAAAGAACTAAAGACTCCCGGAATTCCTTCATTGAAAAGGCTTTCTTTGCATGATACTTATTAACTAAAATATTCAATATGAATAGTATTTGTTTCATCATTTGAGCCACAAGTGCATCATAAAATTTTATGACCAACGGTGGTTCATGTGGCGCTGCTGAGGTGCTCAGACTAATGTATCGCCATATGTACCACCCGTGTAACAACACTGACAGGTCTAAGAGAATCTATTTGAGGAGCAAAATGCACACCCACCTTCTCGCTCCGCTGCTACCACAGCACTGACCATTGGTCCATTGGAACATGGTAAACATCATGGCGCCACGGGGGAATTCCCGAACTGCTTTATGGCGGTTAACGTGGTAAGAGAAGGGGTCAAGAAGGACGTGAGCAGCTGCAGATGTTTTTCCTAAGGAACAAGAGCGAAATAGTTGTGAGGGTCGGTTAAGGGAGACGGTATAGAGAGAGAGAGAGAGAGAGAGAGAGAGAGAGAGAGAGAGAGAGAGAGAGAGAGAGTGTGCTACTACTACTACTACTACTTCTACTACTACTACTACTACTACTACTACTACTACTACTACTACTACTACTACTACTACTACTACTACTACTACTACTACTACTATTTCTATGATCTAATCTTTGTAATTTATGCTCGTTTTTTTTTTCCTTTCTTTATCTAATCAATTTATGCTTGTTTTCTATGCATCACTGTTGTATGTTTTCTGTGCTGGTGTACCGGCAGGAAACGAGGCGGAAATGGAGGGAACGCTGTCGGTACAGCCTCAGGCCAACCCAGTGCGCGGCTTCGACGATTACTTCCTGAGCCTGACTGTAGAGAAGAACATAAGAAACCCCTGGTTTGTGGGTGAGTGACTGGAGAGAGAGAGAGAGAGAGAGAGAGAGAGAGAGAGAGAGAGAGAGAGAGAGAGAGAGAGAGAGAGAGATTTAATTTGATTTGATACATTTATTAGGATATAACACATAAATCATAAATATACAATTCAATGATATAGTAATGTACGATCAAATGGGTAGTTGTCCTAAAAAAAAAGTAAAAAAAAAAAAAAAAAAAAAGCTAAGTGCTTAGCCAGGCTCCTTCCCTCTATTATTAGTGACTAAGCTTATGTAATAATAGTATCTAATCTTTAAATATTTTAGCAATATAAACTAACACCAATATCATATCTTATTTTCCACACTGTATTTACAAGTATTGTATAGTTATTTGGAGAGAGAGAGAGAGAGAGAGAGAGAGAGAGAGAGAGAGAGAGAGAGAGAGAGAGAATAAATCAAATGGCCTTAGTAGTAGTAGTAGTAGTAGAATTAGACGGAGGAGGAGGAGGAGGAGGAGGAGGAGGAGGAGTAGGAGGAGGAGGAAAACAACACGGCGTGCCAAAGTTGAGCTCCTCATCCTCCCTCATTCCAATAATTTCCTTGGAGCAACCACCACGAGGGAAATTGGGATCATTAGCAACCAGACTGAGGCGGCGATTTGCAGAAGCGGTGAGGAGAGGCATCTCAGTTAATCTCTCGAATCTCCGTTGCTGTGTGGCCTCGTGATGTAGACCTAGTGGATTTTTACTTGTTTGTCTCACCTATGAAACCTCTTTCTCCCGCCAACACCATCATCGCCTCCGAGTGCGTCACATTCCCGTTGTCGTGTTCGGAGCTGTCCTGCTATTCACAACTGTCCTGCGCAATTTCGCAGAACCCAATGTTTACAAAGAAAGAATTGTTGATAAACAAAGTTGCTCATAAGTGAACGCGATAGCATGCCAAGTAATTTGTGTGTTTTAGTAATAAACAGCATACATCTAGGCTAAAATGGTTGCACAGTACAAAATTTAATTTGCATAGTAAATCTACAAAGTAAGTCATACATGGTAAATCATAGTAAATTATATATAACATAAAAGTTAATTAAAATGGGAAATTTTTGTAAAATGTCTAATTTAATTGAAACAGCAAAAAAAAAAAAAAAATCTAAAATGTCTAAAATGTTTATTAAAAACATTCTAGCGATAAACAGCACGTACGTATATCGGGGAAAAAATATTAAATATGTAAGATTTTTTTGTCATCATTCACCAGCAGAAGTAGTCTAGATGGGATTGAAGTGTTCTTTGATTACAGCCTTTTTTTTTTTTCCAATAAACAAATCTTCGCGTCGAGCCATGATCTTTTAATTCTTTCTGTATGTTCTTCGGTGTTGGGATTGATGTAATTTTATTGATGATTTATGAAAAAAAATGACGAAAATTGAGTTGGTTGAAGTTAGAGTAAGCTGTACATTCGTCGGATTGGATTACTGAGCCTTCAGCGACTTTTCGCTGAATAATTGGCAGAAGTGTGTCCTGGTCTCTTTTTTGGACTTAAAAATATAGGCAATCTGACCCTTTCTTCATTCCGAACATCCAAAGACTATCAATGTGCCTTCCATGGTTACGGTTATTGTCCACTTCAATGGTCACCATTTGACAACGATTCTGGACTGAAACAATCGCTGTGCAAACTTCTCTACACATGATGAACCAATCACATATGGCTTCAGTGCCTATATCAGTTAAACTTTGAACCAAATCATATATAAGAGAGATTTTGTATGAAATAAAAGACCACTCCTAAAATTTGCCAAAAAGAGAGCTTGTAATTTAGTCTGTTGTTTAATGTGAAGTGAAAGAACACATAACCTCTGCGAACTGAACAAAAAGTTTGACATCCACGTTTTTTGCAACGAAGAACGGGCATAATTTCGCCATTTAATCTTCTTTTCCGAGCATCCTTCGTCTCTCCTCCACATCGATGACACGGTGAAACACATTGTTCTTCATCCAAAAGTTCATGCCTTCTTAAAAATACCAGTGACTTTGTTTCGTCACTGAATTCATTGTAAATGTCTTTTGCGTGCATCTCAAGGGCTGTATCAATGCCTGAAATATAAAGGAGGTTTTACAGCGGTTTAAGAAATTAAGAAAAATAAGTAACTAGTCTATCTTTGAAATCTAGGAAACAAAGTAGATTACAAGCAAATTAGAAATTAGGTAACAAACTATAGATAACATACCAAAGCTGTCTTAAATGATATCTGTGGCGGAGTGAAGTGTACTGTTGCCACATGTACCTGGTTAACTAAGGACTGGATCTTACACCCATGCTCCAGGCTGTTTAACCACACATTCTTTCGAAACCAAGTAACAGAAGTGTTTTCCTTGTTCTTGTACTACACATTCTCTCGAAACTAATTAAGAGAAGAGTTTTCTTTGTTCTTGTGCCGTATTGATTGCAAATTGAGTTGTAGGGAGGCGGTGGCGTAGTGGATAAGATGGGGAGCGTGGAGTCGGACAGATGTCCACGCGTAGGTTCGAATCCCACCACATACTGCTTTGAAGCTATGCCTTTTGTCGAGT
This sequence comes from Portunus trituberculatus, assembly GCF_017591435.1. Taxonomy (NCBI): domain Eukaryota; kingdom Metazoa; phylum Arthropoda; class Malacostraca; order Decapoda; family Portunidae; genus Portunus; species Portunus trituberculatus. The sequence continues at coordinate 298,934 of NW_025541561.1, read as the reverse complement.
GGTTAAAAGTTACTTACATGTCACCATGATACCCAGGTTCTAGGTGGTTCACCAAAGACGCGCTTAGTAGGTGGTATGGAATTTACTATGGTACCATTATAGCTAAAATTGACTGCGCCACTAATGGGAGGAAGCTGCACAGTTTTTCCCACATACATCCTTCAAAGTAGCCTCATGAGACATAGATCACAATGTAAGCGTAGATATACCAAAGTAGATTCATGACACGTAGATAAGAAGCCAAAGTAGCACCAAATAATTTACAAGAAAGACAGACCAAGTTTATAATGTACGAAGAGAATATCTTACAACAGTGATCACTACAAGCTGGCTCCTAATAAAAAGCAGAATCAAGATTTACATTTGAACAAACTTGTCATTGTGTAACGGAGGTATTTGTGATCACTGCATAAAAGCTATTTAATGATTCTTAACCACACCTACGCAATATAACGATGTATACAATTTTCTTTAAAATATAGCGGTGTCTAGATTTATACAAAGTTTTCTTATGAAAAAAATAAACAATAAGCCACCCCGTGATTCAAAACACGATAAATGATCATATTTCTTACACAATGTAAAAATATGTACACTTTCATGTGTGCTGGATTTATAAACAGTTTTCTTATGAAAAAAAAAAAAGGAATATGCTCCCTATGCTTCAAATCACTATCCAGACACCAACGAACAAGCGATCAACTGCGAAAATGAATTTGATATTCATAGCAACCCCGCCTTTGTTTGTAAACAAAGCTCGAACAGTTATGGATAGCCGAACAACCCCGAAAAATGACACTGAGGGAAGTGTTACCAAAACAAGGGTCTCAACTCACTAAAGAATAACCTTTTGACTTGAAGGCGGATGACCTAATCTCTCTCTCTCTCTCTCTCTCTCTCTCTCTCTCTCTCTCTGGGTATGAGGGATCGAAATAAACAGGCATGTTTTTTGGGGGATTATGTAAGCAGAGATGCAGAAATCGAGGCCATGTTAAAAAAGCACGACACTGCATTGATGAAAGGAGCTGCGCTAATGAACTGCCTCACTACATTATCGGCACTTTGTGGATAATTATTGAGACTATGTTTGTCACCCAGCAACAAACGCCAGTCAGTCGGTCCACGACTGACAGGCGGCCATGAGGTCTATTCTTTGTCATCCCTTGCCATTACAATCCCACACTTGTCTCTTTTGCCTCTCGCATCGGCGGTAGCGTATCTGATCTTGTGAGAGTGAAGACTGAGGCGAACCAAGAACTTGTAGATGAGAGAACATAGTATGGGGGTGAGTTTGTTGTGGTTCTGCTCTGATGCGAATTTTGCAGCTATAATCAAAGATTTCTAGTTCTAGTTGGCAAGATAAGCAGGTAAAACGAGCGTTGTTGTGGTCGTAAAATGAAGACACCTGACTCTAACTGGGGAGATATACTAAGAATAAATTTGTGAAAGGTTGACGCTTCTTTTCGAAGGATTCATTTGTTGCTCTCTTTAAATGTTTTTTTCTCCTACTGTTTTCTTCAGTAGTAGCCTGCTCCTATGTTGTATTTGCCTACCTCATTCCTCATTTTATGATCCTTTTATCTCTTTTTGTTTCTTTTCTTCCATACACTTTCTTCGTTACCTCCTCTGTTTCTCTATCCCAGTGTGTTTAAGGTCTCTTCCCCTCCGCTCTTTAATCTCCCTCAATCTCCGCTACAGAATAATTCAATGCCTCCTACTCCTTCTCTTCTGTTTTCTCTGCTCCTCCTTCTCCAAACATGGCTCTGTCACACTTGATTTACAAAGTACATGAAGAACCACCTTATGTTGCTGGAGCCTAGACTCCTTTCTACTGTTTCCTCCCTTATCTTACACACCTGCTTTGACAAGCTATTTGTTCCTCAGTAGTATTATTTAGAGCAGGGATACTGAACTTCTTTTAGTGAAGGTCCAAGAACACAGTTTTCTTCATGTCAAAGGTCCAAATCATGATCTTAGAAATTGTCGTGGACTACTTCTTTAAGTTGCAATGCTTAATAGTTGCAAAGGAAGTGTCCTATTTTCGTCGTGGATGTGTTTCCAAAACCAAGAGAGAGAGAGAGAGAGAGAGAGAGAGAGAGAGAGAGAGAGAGAGAGAGAGAGAGAGAGAGAGAGAGAGAGAGAGAGAGAGAGAGAGAGAGAGAGAGAGAGAGAGAGAGAGAGAGAGAGAGAGAGAGAGAGAGAGAGAGAGAGAGAGAGAGAGAGAGAGAGAGAGAGAGAGAGAGAGAGTTTTTTTTTCACGTAGGGAAGAGGGCCAGCCAAGAGCAAAAAAAAAAAAAAAGTTAGAAAAAAGCCCACTTGAGCGCTGGCTCTCCAAAGAGTTCAAAATGTACCAAAACCGTCAGCCAGAATTAGGGGAGCAAATGTCTCGATACCTCCCTCTTAAAAGAAGACAAGTTGTAGGAATTCGGAAAGGGATGAATGATTGAGCGTACTGGTTAACTCTTGCATTAGAGAGTTGGACAGAATAGATTAGAGGAAGAAGAAAGCCTTGTGCAGCGTGGCCGCAGAAGGAGGGGAGGCATGCAGTTAGCAAGATCAGTAGAACAAATACTATGAAAATAGCGATAAAATATAGAAAGGGATGCAACATTTCGGCGGTGAGAAAGAGACTGAAGACAGTTAGTCAGAGGAGAGGAGTTGATGAGACGAAGAATTTTCGATTCCACCCTATCAAGCAAAGCTGTGTGACTGGAACCCCTCCCCAAACATGCGAAGAGTACTCCATACAGGGACGGATAAGGCCCTTATACAGAGTAAGCAGTTGGAGGGGCGAGAAAAACAGTCGGAGACGCCTCAAAACACCTAACTTCATAGAAGCTGTTTTAGCAAGAGATGAGATGTGAAGTTTCCAGTTAAGATTATGAGCAAAGGACAGACCGAGGATATTCATTGTGGAAGAGGGGGACAGTTGAGTGTCATTGAAGAAGAGGGGATAGTTGTCTGGAAGGTTGTGTCGAGTTGATAGATGGAGGAATTGAGTTTTTGAGGCATTGAAAACTACTAGATTTTCTCTGCCCCAATCGGAAATCTTAGAAAGATCGGAAGTCAGGCGTTCCGTGGCGTCCCCGCGTGATCTGTTGATTTCCTGAAGGGTTGGACGTCTCTGAAAGAACGTGGAAAGATGTATGGTGGTATCATCAGCGTAGGAGTGGATAGGGCAAGAAGTTTGGTTAAGAAGGTCATTAATGAATAATAGAAAGAGAGTGGGTGACAGGACAGAACCCTGAGGAACACCACTATTAATAGGTTTAGGAGAAGAACAGTAGCCGTCTACCACAGCAGCAATAGAGCGGTCGGAAAGGAAACTTGAGATAAAGTTGCAGAGAGAAGGATAGAAGCCGTAGGAGGGCAGTTTTGAAATCAAAGCTTTATGCCAGACTCTATCAAAAGCTTTTGATATGTCTAACGCAACAGCAAAAGTTTCACCGAAATCTCTAAAAGAGGATGACCAAGACTCAGTAAGGAAAGCCAGAAGATCACCAGTAGAGCGACCTTGACGGAAGCCATAATGGCGATCAGACAGAAGATTGTGAAGTGACAGATGTTTGAGAATCTTTTTATTCAGGATAGATTAAAAAACTTTAGACAAGCAAGAGATTAAAGCTATAGGACGGTAGTTTGAGGGGTTAGAACGGTCACCCTTTTTAGGAACAGGCTGAATGTAGGCGAACTTCTAGCAGGAAGGAAAGGTAGAAGTCGATAGACAAAGTTGGAAGAGTTTGGTCAGGCAAGCACAGTTTTTGAGAACAATAGGAGGGACCCCATCAGGTCCATAAGCCTTCCGAGGGTTTAGGCCAGCAAGGGCATGGAAAACATCATTACGAAGAATTTTGATTGTAGACATGAAATAGTCAGAGGGAGGAGGAGAGGAAGGGACAAGCCCAGAATCGTCCAAGGTGGAGTTGTGAGCAAAGGTTTGAGAAAAGAGTTCAGCTTTAGAGACAAAAGAGATGGCAGTGGTGCCATCAGGATGAAATAAAGGAGGGAAAAGATGAAGAAGTGAAGTTATTTGAGATGTTTTTGGCTAGATGCCAGAAGTCACGAGGAGAGTTTGAGTTTGAAAGATTTTGACATTTCCTATTTATGAAAGAGTGTTTGGCAAGTTGAAGAACAGACTTGGCATGATTCCGGGCAGAGATATAAAGTGCATGAGATTCAGGAGATGGAAGGCTCAAGTACCTTTTGTGGGCAACCTCTCTATCATGTATAGCACGAGAACAGGCTGAGTTAAACCAAGGTTTAGAAGGTTTAGGTTGAGAAAAAGAATGAGGAATGTACGCCTCCATGCCAGATACTAACACCTCTGTTATGCGTTCAGCACAAAGAGATGGGTCTCTGACACGGAAGCAATAATCATTCCAGGGAAAATCAGCATAATACCTCCTCAGGTCCCCCCAACTGGCAGAGGCAAAACGCCAGAGGCACCTTCGCTTTGGGGATCCTGCGGAGGATTGGAAAAATAGGACAAGATACAGAAATGAGATTGTGATCGGAGGAGCCCAACGGAGATGAAAGGGTGACAGCATAAGCAGAAGGGTTAGAGGTGAGGAAGAGATCAAGAATGTTGGGCGTGTCTCCAAGACGGTCAGGAATACGAGTAGGGTGTTGCACCAGTTGCTCTAGGTCATGGAGGATAGCAAAGTTGAAGGCT
>NW_025541561.1:229262-289262 GCF_017591435.1 Portunus trituberculatus | reverse complement strand
TATATATATATATATATATATATATATATATATATATATATATATATATATAGTGAAATAATAATGGTTCATGGCAAATATATGAGTACACATGTATAAATAGTAAGCATAAAGATATTATAACATCGAAAACGAGACCGTGGTCCCGGTCTGAGGGGGGGTGGACGGTTTGAGCGTTTCGCCCTAGATGTCTGGCGGGTAGACCATCAACATCATCGAGAGGGCACAGTCATCCAGAGCCCCCCATGTCTCGGTGGGCCCAGAGGATCGCAACGGACCCTTCCATCGCCCGGACTGTGAGCAGGCGGAGCTCAGCCTTCGTAAGCCGTAGGCTCTTAAAAGCCATATAGGAGGGGATCGCTATGAGTCCGCGCCAATTGATGGTCAGAGTGGTGAACACTGGGGTGTGCCCCGTCCTTTCTCTAATCCACGCCCTAATGTCCCCGACATCGTAGAAAGACCGCTTAAGATCGTGGGCCCGATGGAGAAAGTCACCTGTGGAGTTGTCACCGACAATCTGCACATAGAGCACCACGGCCTCGTTGCGGTCCCAGACTACAACGTCAGGGACACGGACCCCAGCCCGAGTTCTAATGGACTGCTCTTTCAATACTTGCCAGCCCCTGTTTGTACGTTGTTGGGGTAGGAGAGCCAGCACCCGATCGTGCCGTCGTGTGCGCTCTGGGCTAAGTTTCGGGCAAGTCTGTAGGATGTGGCCAAGGGACTCAAGGCGGCCACAGTCTAAGTCACACAGGACGGGCGCACCAAGTCTTCCCCGAGACGCTCCTAGTCTCGTGTTCACTACGCCAAGCCGGGTTTTCAGAGCATGGATGTATGAGGAACCCCTCATGAGCCGTGAGCCGTCATCGATTTAAAAGAAATTGCCTTCATCGATTTAAAAAAAGTCTTCGACTCCTTAGTAACCGCGACCAAGAGGTGGGGCTTTCCGTCTGTGCTCACGGGGCTAATTTCCAACCTCTATATTAAAGCAAGCACTGATATACTAGGAGAGGAAATTTACATCACCAGGGGAGTGCTCCAAGGAGATCCTCTATCTCCATTTCTTTTTAACATCACTTTGGATTGGGCACTCTCCTCATTGCCAGCAGACGTCGGGCCGCGTCTGGTTGGCACCCCCCTAAATTATATTGCCTACGCAGATAACGTGGTGCTAACTGCATCCATCCCCCTGGGTCTTCAGGCTTCAATTGATGCGCTGGTCATTGAGGCCGGGAGGGTGGGTCTGGAATTGGGCCATCAAAAATGCGCCACCTTTACAATAACGGGGGACGGAAAGAAGAAGAGGTGGTTGGTTGACCCCTCCATCTTCCAAGCCGATGAAAGCAGCTTGAGAGCGCTGAAGCCCGGCGAAGTGTACAAATACCTCGGTCTGGAGGTGGGTCCGACCAAGAGCCGCTCCGAGCCAGGGCGGGCCCTAGCGGCCCTAGTGCGGGACCTGAGTTCTCTCCAAAAGGCTCCCCTTAAGCCCCAACAAAAGCTTTGGGCTGTTAAAAATGTAATCGTGCCAAAACATCAATACCAAAGAGTGCTAGGCCATTCCAACCAGGGCACCTTAAGGAAGTTCGACTTGGAAATAAGAACGTTCCTGAAAAAGGCTCTCCATCTGCCTACGGACACCGTCCTTAAGAAGGGGAGCGACTTGCTAAGGGTCCTGATGCTAGGGTCGCCGGGATTGCAGAGACTCTACTCCTGCCCCCGAGCCCAATTGCCAAGGAGTTAAAGCAAAAAGCCATGAACACCAGCAAGGTGTTCGTCAGCCGATGGCAGGGGCCTCTCTGGCTGTGACTCGTCCCCACCCACTCATGAGTGAGTTGTTGTAACGGGCCTTGGCGTTTTGAATCAGCCTCTGGACGAGGAGGATGTTGGCCGCTACACCCTTCTCGGGCGCGAAGCCTTTCTGCTGTGCAGGCAAGGGCGACGCTGCCATGAGACGCGCTGCTAAGATCTTATTAAAGAGCCTGAGTAGGATGGATGTTATCGTGAGCGGGCGGAACTCACTAGACTCCTTGGTCTCAGGCGTTTTGGGAATTTGGCCCAACTCCAAAAGACTTCTTTGAGAAGCAAGAGGGCATTAAATGCCCATCTAAGCTTCTCTAGTTCGAGTGCACGTATGCACTCGAGTCTCTTGCCGTCCGGTCTGGGGTCTGTGGCAGCTTTGGTGGATCTAATAGCATGCCTTATTTCATCATCCGTTATCGGGCCAGCGACGTTTAGAGTTGGCCTTAATGCAGCTGGTCATCATGTCTCATTCACTGAGGGCCTTTGAAAGAGGCCTGCCCAGAAGGCCTTCATATTGAGCGGGATCTTGGGTGGGCCGTCAGGGATACCAGTAAGTATCTCTCTGACAGCCTGGCCTCTCTCTTTACGCCATAAATTCTGTATTCTTCTATATTGCCTTTTCTTTATAGCCTTACTTTTTTGACTCACCTGGCCGCCCCTTCCCAGAGATCTATAAATATAAGCACTGGGTGGGCACCATAGGTCTACTTGGTGCTCCACCTCGCCAATGCTAGTCCGAGGGCATAAGATGACTGCTGCACGCAAGTGTGGACTTCCTCCTCAGATCTAATGTGAGGAGGAGGTGGATGAGGACTGCCGGCGGCAGGAAGCTCAGAATATCTTAAAACATTGGATTCGTCAGATGGTGTTGCGCCTTGAGAGCTGCCGATAGGTGTTATAGGCGAAGTGAGACCCCTCGGGTCCAGCACCGATGGCGGAGTACTAGGTGCAGCAGCCGCACGGACCCGAGCCTTGTAAGACTCCGTGCGGAGGGCTCACTTGATAGCTTCGATGGTACGATGAGGAAGCACGTGCTGATTTATCATCTGATTGATGTTCTTGGCCCTTTCACTGTTTGCCTCATACTCAGCCATCATAGCCAGTTCCTCAGGGTCCCACCTCGCCCTCCGGCGCTCAGTCCTTAGGGGTTCCGCCTCGCTTGCGTGGAACGAGGAGGGGTGCTGCACCCTTTCATGGACTCTCCTTCCCCGATAATCGGCGAAGGTTCGGGCGCATGTTGGGCAAGTGGGACTTCTGCCCTCTCTTGATTCTGCCATGCCTGTGGAGCCTTAACCACATGAATTAGTGCTGAACATTGAATGATTCGTATAGTTGCAACAGTAAAAAATGTAGGATATTATATACATTAGCATTACCCGTAAGTTAGAGTTCACTAAACAGTCTAGAAATTTTGGGTTTACAACCCTCAGAAAATTTGTATCTTGTGTGCGGCAGATCACAACAACAAAAGCTCAGGAAAAAAAAAAGATGGCTTCTGTAGGAGGGAAAGTATTAGCCGCAAGTTAATTTTGGAATCGATTTCCAAAGTTAATTCGCGTTGCCCGGCAGGAGGCCACGAGAAGGCTTTTTCCCTTTAACCAGATCTGGTGAACTTCATAAATTTGCTGTGTTCGTCTAGTTACTCCCCTTTTGTATTCCTATGTAGGTCTTCTATTACTTTTACCCATTTCCATCACATGACATTTCCTGGTATTAAATTTTAATCTCCACTTTTGGCTATATTCCCTGATCTTATCCATATCTTTCTGTAATTCCATACAGTCCTTGTTATTCCTTATTATTCTCAAGAGTTTCCCATTGTCTGCAAACAAACTTATGTAGCTACTCAAGGCCACTTGTATATCGTTAATATATATTTGGAACATTATTGGTGCCAACACTGAACCCTGTGGTAAACCACTAGTATCTGTACTCCAACCTGATGGGGTGTCCTCATTTCTTTTCTGTTAAGTAGTCCGTCATCCAGCTCAAGATACCTCCCTATATATCACCAATGTGTTTTATTTTCTACAGAAGACTTCTATGTGGCACTTTATCTAAATACACCGCGTCAACCCATCCATCCCTCCCCTGTCCCTCATCTATTACTCTAGTCTCGTGTGTGTGTGTGTGTGTGTGTGTGTGTGTGTGTGTGTGTGTGTGTGTGTGTGTGTGTGTGTGTGTGTGTGTGTACGTCCTTGTGTCCTTTTATTCTGGTCACATTATTGAGAAGTTCAGTTCTTTATTTCGCTGCTCTGCTTCATCATAACCACCACTACATATCACACACCAGCGCCAACACTGCTTCTGCATATTACACACACCCATTACCCATAGCATTCTTTTAAGACCCTTTCTCTCTCTCTCTCTCTCTCTCTCTCTCGCCCAACATCCCTTTCTGAGACTTAAATCACCCCCTCCACTAACCTGAACCTCCCCTGCATTTCCTACAGGGACATGCACCGAGACCTATGTGAGGGTCGCGGCTTGTGTCCTGCCATGAACCCTACTGACGGGGAGAAGCTCCTTTCTTACCTACGGAAAGTGACTTTCACAGGTGTGTGTGTGTGTGTGTGTGTGTGTGTGTGTGTGTGTGTGTGTGTGTGTGTGTGTGTGTGTGTGTGTGTGTGTGTGTGAGAGAGAGAGAGAGAGAGAGAGAGAGAGAGAGAGAGAGAGAGAGAGAGAGAGAGAGAGAGAGAGAGAGAGAGAGAGAGAGAGAGAGAGAGAGAGAGAGAGAGAGAGAGAGAGAGAGAGAGAGAGAGAGAGAGAGAGAGAGAGAGAGAGAGAGAGAGAGAGAGAGAATATTACATAATATTAAGGCACTTCAGACTTTACTGTACTCATGAGGTGACCTGACCTAATACTAAGATAATGGTAGATAAGAGAGACAGGAAAGCATAAAGCTTTCTTTCTATCGTTCACTTTCTCGTCGTAAGCTTGACAGGAAATAAATATCTTACAAGGTTAGGGAAGGAAAATCCTGAAGGAATATTTTTGGTAAAGATTTAAGATAGATGACATGAAGAAGCTTATGTTCTCGAGGCAAGGAAGTTTATCTCTAACAAACAGATGGTTTTATCCGCGAATTCAAGGCAAAAAATACCAAATTAATATTCAAAAGATTTTATGGTATTGCAGTCAATCAAGTCTTGAGGAAGCTTATGTTACAGATTAACTATATTCATGAGAGCTTAAGGATTTCCCAACAATTGTACAATCGTGTCCTCCCATATTATTTAAACAATCTAACGTTAAATATTTATTGCAGTCCATGTTAGCAATACCTTTTAGTCTTCTGTGTTAATGGGAACAAATTTCATCTTTTAAAACGTTCTTCGTTGGAATCGTTTCTTGAAATTTTTTATTTGTTTGTTATTTTACGATGAACTCGTTTTGATTTATCATTTTCTTTCTGGTAATAGTAGCACCATGCTGGAACGGAGAATTCCAAAAGAGGACAGACTAAAGAGATATATAAAGTAAGGATTGTATTCTTATCATATATTTAGATTCAAAAGATTTTCCTTTACTTCTTTTATGCCTTGAACATTGTTGTGTAGGTTTTAAGTGATTTTCGCCGTCTACACCCTTTGAAATGTACTTTGCTTTCTCGTTTTGAAACCCTAGAATGAACCATATTACATTTTTCTATGTTAATGCAAAATATGTCCATAATCTGGAATTTGTCTAGATTATTCTATAATACTATTACTTGCTCGTTAGAGACTGCAAAATTCTCTATTTTGGCGACATCAGTAAGCTTCAGTATTATAATAGTAACATTCTCATTTATATAACTTATATATATATATATATATATATATATATATATATATATATATATATATATATATATATATATATATATATATATATATATATATATATATATATATATATATATATATATATATATATATATATATATATATATATATATATATATATATATATATATATATATATATATATATATATATATATATATATATATATATATATATATATATATATATATATATATATATATATATATATATATATATATATATATATATATATATATATATATATATATATATATATATATATATATATATATATATATATATATATATATATATATATATATATATATATATATATATATATATATATATATATATATATATATATATATATATATATATATATATATATATATATATATATATATATATATATATATATATATATATATATATATATATATATATATATATATATATATATATATATATATATATATATATATATATATATATATATATATATATATATATATATATATATATATATATATATATATATATATATATATATATATATATATATATATATATATATATATATATATATATATATATATATATATATATATATATATATATATATATATATATATATATATATATATATATATATATATATATATATATATATATATATATATATATATATATATATATATATATATATATATATATATATATATATATATATATATATATATATATATATATATATATATATATATATATATATATATATATATATATATATATATATATATATATATATATATATATATATATATATATATATATATATATATATATATATATATATATATATATATATATATATATATATATATATATATATATATATATATATATATATATATATATATATATATATATATATATATATATATATATATATATATATATATATATATATATATATATATATATATATATATATATATATATATATATATATATATATATATATATATATATATATATATATATATATATATATATATATATATATATATATATATATATATATATATATATATATATATATATATATATATATATATATATATATATATATATATATATATATATATATATATATATATATATATATATATATATATATATATATATATATATATATATATATATATATATATATATATATATATATATATATATATATATATATATATATATATATATATATATATATATATATATATATATATATATATATATATATATATATATATATATATATATATATATATATATATATATATATATATATATATATATATATATATATATATATATATATATATATATATATATATATATATATATATATATATATATATATATATATATATATATATATATATATATATATATATATATATATATATATATATATATATATATATATATATATATATATATATATATATATATATATATATATATATATATATATATATATATATATATATATATATATATATATATATATATATATATATATATATATATATATATATATATATATATATATATATATATATATATATATATATATATATATATATATATATATATATATATATATATATATATATATATATATATATATATATATATATATATATATATATATATATATATATATATATATATATATATATATATATATATATATATATATATATATATATATATATATATATATATATATATATATATATATATATATATATATATATATATATATATATATATATATATATATATATATATATATATATATATATATATATATATATATATATATATATATATATATATATATATATATATATATATATATATATATATATATATATATATATATATATATATATATATATATATATATATATATATATATATATATATATATATATATATATATATATATATATATATATATATATATATATATTTCATCCTGATCGTCGAGCAAGAGCTTTTATTTAAAAGAAAAGCCCGTGGAGTATTTTTAGGAAGTTTGTTTTCTTCTGACTGATTAACAAGTTTGTTACAACTGTTCCTAGCATTTCGCATAAGAGTGGTTCAGATTTTTTTTCTTTTTAATCGGAGTTACATTAGCGAGCTTGCATTCATCAAACTTTGCATAGGACTGCATGGATTTATTCAACAATAAACACAGAGGTATACTTGATTCGTATTTCGCTTCTCTAAGGATTTTCGATACATTTTGACAGACATCTTTTTGTTATCATGATACTGCGAAGAGCATTGTTGTTATTCAATTGCACTTGCGGTGCTACTGGGATGCCCTTGAATTCTTCTGGTGTAAAAGCTGATGCAACGTTTTGAGAATGTTCCTCATCTTTAGTTGAGACCTTAATTTCTATCTATAAATTAGCCCTGCAATTGAGGTAATCACTCGATTTTATCTGGCAACGCTATAGAATTTCCATTGGTTCGTATTAACTTATTTTGGAACATGTAATTCGATGAATCTTTTGCCGTGTTTGTTAAACCTTTTTGCTTTGTCTTATCTCTGTTATTGTAGTAGTGTAGTACGTTCAGTATTATCACTATAGGATTTTCATGTTATGGGTGTCCCTCTCGCCGCGCAGGCATTCAGCCATTTGCGCATTCCACCACTAAAGACGGGTTCACACGAGCAAATTTGCGAAAGAAATTGCAAGTAGGTAGAGTTTCCGAATGAATATCGGTTCCTAGGTACTGGAGAAACCAGTCGCAAAACAAAACCAACATGTTGGTCTTTTTCAGTCGATTTGTGACTTTATTTACGTTGTGACGTCACGGATTAGGCTTTGAAAATGTGTAGAAAAGATGTTAGAGTTGGTGAGGAAAATGAACACATCTGGGACTCTAGAAATGAATTATACAGTAGAAAAAAAAAAAAAAAAAAAATTGTGCAAATTGTCGTTCGACGAAATAGCTGCAATTCTCCAAGAACTGTTTCCTTCAATGCAGGATATTGTTGGAGGTGAGGATTGAAGACTTGTTAAGAATTAATTTGACTGCAATTGTGGTGTCCCTTTATTTCCCTTAACCATCGCTTCTCTATGTCCCTGTTCATGTCCCTCACTGTCTTTCCATTGTTGTTTCTCGCAAATCATCCCTCCTTCCCTTGCTCACCCCTTCTTTCTGCAGGCCTGAGCGGCGACAGGTTCAAGTTCGATGACAACGGTGACGGGCCTGCACGCTACAACATCATCCATTTCAAACAACTGTCGCAGGGCCGCTACACCTGGACCACCGTCGGCACTTTCATCGAGGGCAAGCTGAGGCTCAATATGTCCGGTGGGTGGAGGATGTGCTGGAATAGTTAGCAGTGGGAAGTGTGGCTGTATGGTGAAATGCAAGTTGGGTGGAGGGACAGCGGAATGGGGCAGATGTGTGTTTGGATGTTAAGAGAAGGTTGGTTGTTGTATCATTATTAAGACGAGAGAGAGAGAGAGAGAGAGAGAGAGAGAGAGAGAGAGAGAGAGAGAGAGAGAGAGAGAGAGAGAGAGAGAGAGAGAGAGAGAGAGAGAATCAAGACTTCTCTGAACAGTAGCAATAGGCGGAGGTGCGGGAGGAATTGGTGAGGTTCATTTGACTGATTGACAGAAAAACGAGAGGGGTAGAAAAGCTGAGGAAGGGGAAGCGCCACAATATCGCCATCAAATTAAATGATAATAAACTATAGTATTATATTAAATACAGTGTATTCAATATAGACTTTCAACGACTTTCTCCTTGTTTTCGATAGTTTTCGTGGACGCCCCGTAGAGGTAAATTTCCCTTCTTCTGCGTCTCCGCCTCGAAAATAGTGTTGTATGACATGATGTTGCAGGAATAGTGCCCATTTGCCCGTTTAAAGAATTTGCTGTAGAACTAGCTACTTAACTTTGCTCAATAATAAATGCATCCTTTTCTCTCTCTCTCTCTCTCTCTCTCTCTCTCTCTCTCTCTCTCTCTCTCTCTCTCTCTCTCTCTCTCTCTCTCTCTCTCTGTCTTTCAGCATTCATACCCCGTATACTGAAAAACATTCCCTAAATTCTCAGTTCACAGTCACTCAGTGACCTCAAGCCAGTCGCTATTATACCAATCCCTAGACTTATTTGTGAAGATTTTATGTTCGACTGGGCATACAACAAAATTAGTAACTATCTTGACATCAACTGTTTAGCAACATAAGAGCGAGCCAGCTATGCTTCTCATTACCTAATCAATTTCCTTAAATTCATTCCCAGTTACCTGGACAGACGAAATATCTCTCTGCCTGTTACATTTGTGGACTTCAGAAAATCCTTTAATCTTGTAGATCACGCTATTGTCATTAATAAGGCCATACGTCTGGGTCTCCCTACATGAATGTGGGGCCTTTTTTTAAAACGACTGGTCCACATGGGGACGAGGTACCCCGTCCACGGCAGCCAGCGCTCCCTCCCATTGTAGTCCCAGTAGGTGGTTTCCCTTGCCCCTGGAGCCAATCTTTTGTGTAACTGTTTTTTATGGGAAAACAAAAAACATTCAGGTTCTCGTGAGGTGGCTGACCTGGCCCACGAGACGTCATCTTCAGGTCTGAGTAAGGAGGAGGATTCCCCTCCACAAGGGCTTCCCACAGCAGTCTCCTGTTCTGGAAGTTCTTCTGAGGGACGCATTTCTGCTGCATATGACTCCCTTGTGATGGTAAATGTTAATCCATCATTTTCTTTGCACTCACTTCTCAAGGCGTATGGTACGATTGTTCGCATTTTGGTTTATGATAAGGACTTTCCTTCTAACCGTGACGTTTATGTCATGTGATAAAGCCCATTTGGCTTATGAACATGTAGCATCTCTGCCCCTCGCCGGCCATGGCTTTAAAACTGAATTTCTCCAGTCACGTAATATTTTAGACAGTGACTTGGATTACATCCAAAATGTTTTTGAAAGCTACTTAGAGAATTCAGTTCCAGCAGTCCGCCAGATCCCGCCTCCACGTTGGTTTGTGGCGTACTACAGAAATGGGCACGGAATTTCATCCATGCATCCCGGTACTTGTCCAAATAGATCGGCACGATTCCTGAAGGAAACCTCAAGAAATATGGGAAGGGGTGCTAGTGCGAGCAAAAGATATTACGCAAGCTAGGATGTTGCAACATCTCCCATGCCCTTCTGACAGCATGTTTGAGACTGTTAAGGCTCATCCCACCTTTAATTATAGCAAAGGTTGTGTTTATAGTCAAGACCTTTATGAATTTCCCAGAGAGGAAATACTAGCAATGTGTCCTAGCTCAGTCCAAAAGGTGACTAAGATGAGGAACTCCTCCAACATGGTCCTTCTCACCTTTTTGGTTCCACCCTTCCTGACCGTGTTAATATCGGTCCTATCAATCTTAGGGTGAGGCGTTTTGTTTCTCGCCCTCTTCAGTGTTTCTCATGCTATGGGTACGGTCACGGCAAAAGCTCGTGTAAGGAAGCTTCTCGATGTGGTAATTGCTCTGCACTAGACTCACATTCAGAGGAGCATTGCAATGCTGCAGCTTATTGTTTTCATTGCCGTGATGCTCACCAGGTACGTTCCAGGCAATGCCCCAGGTATCGCCTGGAGCAGGACATTCTACAGCTTGCTAACAGTCAGTTTATCAGCCTCGGTAGCGCCCGCCGTGAACTCCTGTACCGCCAGAAGGATGGTACTGGTGCGACATCCTATGCTTCATTGGCCGCTCGCTCTTCAGCTGAGTCTGCCGGTCCGAAGACAACTCCTCCTGCTACCTCTCGCTCTGTTGGGGCGGGTGGTCCTGTTCATCTGGCTAACAGGTTTGCCCTTTTGTCCGATGACTCAGTTGAGTCATCTCTTAAGAAGTGACGAGAATAATACGGACTTGACCAAACTAACCCATATAGTAGATGTCCATTTGCCACCTGTATCTCCTAAGCCTTTGAAGGGCCTGACCAAACGGCACCGCGGCTCTGCGGAGTCGTTAGATTTAGCTCAGCCTAAACAATCTAAGGTTTCTCCCGGTGCATAATCGTGAGTCCTCCAGGGACCGCTCTGCAATGGTAGCTCCAGTAGTTTCTGTCCAGCCTTCTGTGACGCCCTCCGTCTCAGATCGGGCTTCTTGTGATGAGGACGGTCTTAGCATGGAGACGTCCGATGATATTGTCACAGCCGTCCCTCGTGGACCCTCTGTATCGGAAAGTGCAGTCCTGCCTGATCCTCGTCCTCCGAGGATCGGTAAAAATGATGATGGTTCGCATCACCCACTGATACGCCGAAAGGCTGCGGTCCAACGACCCGGCACATCTCAACTCCCGGTGTCTTCTCGTCATTTGATTATTTCTAGTCAGGTCAGTCACGGGCAGCCTCAAAAGGCTCGCCCGTCCACTGCACCCAAATAGTCATCTTCAAGCTTCTACAGTGGAACTGTAGAGGCCTTCGCGCCTCGTGGGGAACTCCGAGCTTTGCTGTCGGAGTTCTCTCCAGCCTGTGTAGCTCTACAAGAGACTATGCTAGGTGATAGTACTTATTCTAGTCCTCCTGGCTATCGTGCCTTTTTAACACTCCTTTCCTGACCAGGGCCACCACGGTGGCACAGCTATTCTAGTCCGTCAGGATATACCTGTTGTCCCCTTGCAACTCAACTCTCCCTTCAGGTGGTTGCTGTTAAGGTCTTTATGGGACGACTGTACACCATTTGCAGTTTATATCTCCTCCTCGGCTTCCTGTCTCCAGGGGTGAGCTTGACGGCCTGGTGCGTCAGCTGACTCCGCCTTTTCTTTGTTGGGAGATTTTAACGGCCGTCACCCATTGTGGGATGAAGGTGCTAGTAATCCTCGTGGGGTTTTAATCGGTTCTTTTATTGAGGATGAGGGATTGGAGGTTTTAAATTCTGGGATGTTACACATTTCCACAGTCCTACTGGGACTTTTACAGCTATCGATCTTTCTCTTTGTACATCTAATTCTTTCCTTGATTTTAATTGGCGAGTCCTACCGGATTTACATGGTAGTGACCACTTTCCGATTTTATTGGAATCTGTGAACTCTGAGCCACAGTCCCGGCCCCCACGCTGGGTTTTAGACAAGGCAGATTGGCGTCGATTCACAGACCTTAGCTCTTTTATCCGTCCGCTGGCTGACTTTTCTACTTGTGCTGAGGCTGTTGATTATTTTACCGATTTTTTATTTATTTCAGTAGCGCTTCAGACAATCCCTAGGACGTCAGGTCGCTTTACTAAGCGTCCCGTTCCTTGGTGGAACGCAGCATGCACTAAAGCTGTGAAAGAAAAACGGGCAGCTTTCTCTCGTCTCCGGCGACATCGTGGGGACCCGCAGTGCCTGGAAGCTTTTCGGCGCTGCCGAGCTCGGGCCCGCCGCGTTTTGAAAGAGGCACAAAGAGCCTCTTGGAAAGCTTATGTCTCTTCCATTAACGTGCCCACACCCTCTTACGGATGTCTTCAACAAAGTCCGCCGAATTGCTGGGAAGTATTCTGCTCCTTCCCCACCAGTTTTGTTGTCTGCTGGGCGAACGGTGGCAGACCCTAGGACTGTCGCCGACCTCTTCGCGGAGCACTTTGCCAGTGTTTCCCGGAGGCATCCTGCAGCCCGGGCGCACGTCACCGCCAGAGAATGGAATCTCTCGGCATAAATTTTTCTTCCGCTGGAGGGAGTCTTATAATGTCCCTTTCTCTGCTTCCGAGTTGCGGACTGCTTTGTCCCAGTGTCATGACTCTTCTCCTGGGCCAGATGATATTCCTTATGCCTTCTTGCGCCACATGTCTGACACTGCTTTTAACTTTTATTAAATCTTTATATGATTTGGCATACCGGTGACTTTCCATCTTCTTGGGCTGTGGCAGTGGTTCTCCCATTTCCGAAGCCTAGGAAAGATAATCTCCAGGCTACGAACTACCGTCCTAATTCTTTGACATCCTGCATTTGTAAAGTGTTAAAAAAGATGGTAAATGTAGGACTCATGTGGTATTTGGAGAGGGGGAAGTACTTGTCATCGGTACAGTACGGCTTCCGAAAGATGAAGTCTACTACTGATGCTCCTTTATCCGTAGAGTTTTCCATTTGTGAGGCCTTTGCTAATCACCACCATCAAGTAACAGTCTCTTTTGACCTGGAGAAGGCCTACGACACGGCTTGGTGTCATGGCATTTTAGAGTCTTTGTTTAATTTTGGTCTTCGTGGCCACCTTCCTATTTTTATTCAGCAGTTTTTATCCAGACGTCTTTTACGAGTTCGAGTGGGGAGTGTTCTCTCCGATGCTACTGCTTTAAATGACGGTGTCCCACAGGGAAGTATTCTTAGTGTTACGCTATTCGCTATACTCTACTGGATAGCGTTCACAGCTCTTTATATGTG
Organism: Portunus trituberculatus; assembly: GCF_017591435.1. Taxonomy (NCBI): domain Eukaryota; kingdom Metazoa; phylum Arthropoda; class Malacostraca; order Decapoda; family Portunidae; genus Portunus; species Portunus trituberculatus. The sequence goes on along the minus strand of NW_025541561.1, from coordinate 275,214 downwards.
GACGACTTGTGCATCTCTTTTGCTGCTGCTAGGATGTCACTGATTGAGCGCAAGCTCCAACTGGCGATCAATAGGGTGTCCAGTTGGGCCAACATGAACGGTTTTCGATTCTCCACCTCAAAGACCGTAGCCATGCATTTTGTCGCAACCGTGGTGTCCATCCAGACCCGGATTTATACCTCGCCAATAGACGCCTCTCATGCGTGGAGGCGACTCGATATCTTGGCCTTTGTTTGACAACCGTCTCACCTGGGTTCCCCATTTCCGTTCTCTTAAGGCGTCTTGTCGGCAGGCACTATCCCTTCTTCGGGTTTTAAGTCACACCTCTTGGGGTGCGGACAGGGACACGTTGCTGCTTCTTCACCGTACACTCATACTTCCAAAGCTGGAATACGGCTGTGAGATCTACTCATCCGCAACGGATGCACGACTACGCACGCTTGACCCCGTGCATCATGCTGGGGTCCGCTTGGCTACGGGTGCATTTCGGACATCTCCAATACCTAGCCTTCTAGTGGATGCTGGTTTCTGGCCGCTCGACCTCCGGCGCCAGTCTTCGATGCTCCGGTGTTGGTTTCGCACCCACCGTCTTCCTGATTCTGTCCCTTGTCTGTCAATGTTGCGGGACTCGCGTTCGCAGGCGTATGTCACTCGACCGAGTCTCCTAAACCTTTTGGCCTTCGAGTTGCAAATCTCATGGCAGAGTTATCTATCGACCCCACTCCTGTGTACTCTTTCCGGCTCTCACGAGTTGGTTATTGGCAGCTTCCTGTTATCTCATTATGCCCTCCTACCATTGATGGCAAAAAGGATTTTCCACCAGCTTTTTACTGATGGTTCCAAATCCGACGCAGGCGTTGGGTTTAGTGTAGTTTTCCCCTCTTTTTATCGGCGTGGCAGCCTTCCTTCAATGGCATCCGTCTTCACTGTAGAGCTGTCTGCCATAGTCCTAGCTTAACAGATAATTTCTATTCTCCCTGTTTCGTCTTTTACAATTTTTAGTGACTCTCGCAGTGCTCTTACTGCTCTCTCTTCTTTTATTTCCTTTAACCCTTTGGTTTTATCAGCCCTGGAGTGGCTCTACTCTTACTCACCAACGAGGATATCGTGTTGGGTTCTGTTGGGTCCCTGGTCACGTTGGTGTTCCAGGAATGAACACGCAGATCGCCTCGCTAAAGAGGCAGCAAGTCGCGCTCCATCTCCTGCCCCTGTTCCGTTTCGAGATGTATTTCCTCTAATTCGTGTGGCAGTTGCAGCAATTTGGCAGAGGAGATGGCTAACGGGGTCGCAACCTCGAAAATGGGAGAGATCACTACTTCCTATCCCTCAGTGGACATACACCCATGTCCGGGATCGCCGTGCACAGACTTTATTGGCGCGACTGCGTATAGGTCACACGTACCTTACACAAAGGTACCTGTTGACCAGGGACCCTCAACCTTACTGTGATGACTGCCTGGTGCCGCTTACGGTGCGGCACCTGATTGTAGAGTGCCCCAGTTTGATGACTTACACACCGCTACCTCTACCGCTGTCGCGGTAGAGATAGCGGTGTCTATTATATCTCATAGGTCCTTGGACCAGAGTGCCTGGCCCAAGGTCATGACGTTTTTAGATTCTTAGGAGAAGCTGGCCTTCTTCCAAAGCTGTGAATTTTATTTTTATTTTACTCTATGTATTTTAATGTTTTTTTTTTTAGGTTTATAGTATTTTTAATTTTTAGCTTTTTAATTGTATTATTTTTAATCACTTTTAATTAATTTTTATATATACACGTTTGTTGCAGCGGCGCCATAAATTTAAAATCCATCCATCCATCCATCTCCCTACATGAATGCGTGGCTTGCTTACTAGAGAGGCGACAGGCCGTCCGTTATCAGGGCTCAGTCTCCTCTTTCCAAGAGCTGAGATGTAGAGTCCCCCATGGCACTACGATTACCTGTTACTGATAAATGACGCTCTCACCAACACACCTCATCGATGGAAGTACGTTGAAGACTGCACTGTGGGTGTCCCAATCGACAATAGAGACCCGGACTACTCGGCTGCACAAGCAACTATGCAGGAACTACAGGTGTGGAATAAAGAGAACAGGATAACTATCAACCACAGCAAGCGGTAGTGCCCCCCTCTTATATCTCTACGGGTCCTCGTCGTCTTTAAGTGGTCGGTCAAGCTTCTCGGTGTCACGGTAGATGAGCTGGAAGCAGCATGTCACCACCATGCATAGTGAGGTCAGCGGTGTGTACCTCACCTTTATCCTACCCAAACTCATGTATGCCTCCTGAGCGTGGTCCTCCTCTCTCTCAGCTTCATTCAACAGCAGCAGCTGGAGAAAGTGCAAAAGAGGATATGCAGTGTCATCCTCGGCCCTGCCTACGTACACCAACTACGACGACGCCCTGAGCAGCCCAAGTTGTCTGCCAGACACTGAGAGACCCTGGAGAAACTTGGGAGGGACTCCCTCCCACCTTGGACAATCATCAGCAATCAAGAAGCTATTAAGTGGAACGATAAGAAGCTGAGAGGAACAAAAATGTGCATGAATGACTAGCTTTGTCCTGCCTCCATAAGAAAAATGAAGAAACAATGGTCAGAGAAGCTGGAAATATTAAATACCTTTGTCATACTGTACTGGTAATTAAAGAGAAGACTATGATATCCTCCTTTTTCCTGGTGTCTGGTGTTGACTATCTGCTCATATGTCCCTGCTAAGCAGCTCATAGTGTTCGCGGAATCCTGGCGACAACCAATGATGGAATAAATTCTGCATTTGCTACTGTGAGCTGTGCGTTGGTGGTCCCCAAAGAGAAAGTTTGACCAGAGAAAGAGAAAGTGTCGGTACCGCGCCGTGTTGAAGGTGAATACGCGTGACTTAACATCTGGTGGCATTATTGAACGTTATCACAAAACTCTCAGGGATCCCACCATGAAATAGACAAATTAGAATCGTTAGCTGGCATTTCTTGATAGGAGATCCGCCTCCTCATTTCCCACCTAACCTCACCCTAACCCCTACAAAAAGCTTGGGGTGTTTTTTTTTTTTTTTCTCGGGGGAAGGGGAATGGAGCAGGGTGAATAAAAGACAAGTAAATATAGGCGTTCATAAATCTAAGGAAATTAGGCGTTCATAAATCTAAGGAAATTTCCTTAATATTTCGAATTTCAATAACTTAAGTTCCATATTGATCTCTAAGGTAACCTCTCTTAATGAATATGTGAAACCTCTTCTTTACTTTTGTATATCGCATCTTGAACATTGCCGTTGCTAAATATCCCATGCACATGCTGACATTTTCTCCGGCCTAATACTGGTACCTTTCGCTTCACCTCTCACCACGACCTAAACTTTTTGACAGATGACAGAGCCTTTGTAAGAGCGCTTGACTCTTGACGTGTCTTTAGACCAAATTAAAACTTTAACTGAATGTGCAGTGGAAAGTTGTAATTGATGGCCTCTTAAATGACAATTCTATAGATATCATCAAATCCTGATATGCCGCTACTCACAAACCACACTTTTATAGAACAGATAATTTCTTAAATGTTTGGGCCCGCTTTTTTAAAAGTCATATCAGTAATTATGAAGTAGCAAACTCCACGGCTGTATTTCGTCTCACTAATCATACAATCACGTTTGTTAAACACTCGATGAAAGTTCCAACATCGGATTATTATACATTGAGCCTTCGCATAAGTTGGTAGCTCTGGTTCCCTCAGCGACGAGGAAAAACTGCAGAATTTTACATTATTTCTAATTTACTAGACCGACATTTTGCATAATTTTTCCAGTTATACCTTAGGAAAAAGTTGATATATCCATACATGACTTAAAAATCATCTAACAGTATCTAATAATGAAGAACTCTGTGGTTGTATGGTGATGTTCCGAGCGACCGCTAACGGATTAACCGAAGACGAGCTGAGGGGTAACCTTTTCGGCTTGTAATATGATTAATAGTGAGCGTTTCTCACTGGGAGAATAGTCATTTATACAAACCTCCAATAATTTGAGTACTGCCACTTATCTCACACTTAGGTGGTCATATTTCCTATAGAAAAATACATCTACAAATTTAGCCGTTTTAGAGTAGTGACATATATCCTACACTCAAAGATCTGTGTGTCACATATGCTACAAGGATGGCATAGTGGCATAGTGGATAAAGTGGTGAGCGTGGAATCGGGCAGACGTTTACGCGTAGGTTCGAATCCCACCACGTACAGCTTTAAACACTGCCATTTGTCGAGTGGTTTAAAGTTACTTACATATCACCATGATACCCAGGTTCTAGGTGGTTACACTCAAGATGAGCTTGGGTGGTGATATGGGCCAAATATGGGTACCACTATAAATAAAATTGCCTGCGCCACTAATGGGCGGAAGCTGAACAGCGCTTCCCATACACTCTTCAAGTGTGCCTACAGGCGCTATAGGCCTTACCGTAAATTAAAAAAAAAAAAAAAAAAAAAAATGCTTATGATTATAAATAATGTTGGATATAAGACAGTATAACTAGGAGTCATGCCAAGATGCTGGAGTTCCAACACATGATCATATTTCCTACACAGAAGCAAGTGTGAATCACATTTCCTCTTCAGCAACTGAGTACCCAGGATATATTCCACACCTAATCTGTTTAGGAGATTATGTTGAATCTCTGCAAAAAATGTCACTACTCTAAATTTGTAGATGTTTTGTAGGATATGTAGTAAGGAAACGTGGCGCGCCCTCTCTTACTGTACATACATGTGAAGAAGTGTGAGTTACTCTTTATACATCATTAAATGAAAAGAGAAAATCCATGTGCATGCACTGATGTCGAGATCAGTGGAATCGCAGTTATTAATTATATAACACTTGATGAATGGCCATTATAATAGTATTGCTGATATCTTTTTTATCCTAATATCTACAAAATAATAATGATCTTGCTTCCTTTAGAAGCAACATCAGTCAAAAATAACACTCTATTACTGAAATAATCATAATAATCTCAAAGAAACTTAAAAATGTTGTCAGCATTATGAATAATTTGTGATGAATATATATATATATATATAATGGGTTAAGAATACTCTGAATGAGAAGTTCTATCAGATAAGGTTAAGAAAAGCCATGTCAAGACTCTTGAAAGAATAGAATAGAACTGCCGCTTTTCAGGTGACAATGGATACTGGGCATTAAACAAACCTTGGACAAGTGCAAACTACCAAATGCACATGAAAATTGCGAACACCGAATTCTATTGATTTGAGGATGTGTACTTTTTTTTTTTTTTTTTTTTTTCAAACAGGAGCACTTTGGTACATTCTGATATTTTTAACAACTCTGCTGCATAACATTAGGGTTTGCGTTAGGCAGGGCCATTTTCAATACAATTTCTTTGAGTTTGGTCGACTTAATTCGAAGCATTGAACTGAATTCAAGACTGTTTAGAAAAAAAAAAAAAATAGAAGTTACATTGATAACAGAAAATACTAACACCACGTTTAAAAAATTGAGCCCTATTTTTGATTGGCGCAGAGGACGCTGGGCTTAGAAAATGTAGTGTAATGATTACACTGGTTCTAGGATGAGACAGCTACGACAAACAACACACACAGTTATGAGGATAGTAATATCGTATGACCTGCTGTCCTCACAAAGCGATTGAAAAAATCATCCACGTTCATAGTATATCACATCCCGTAACACAGTAATGTCATGTGCAGCTTCCTAGGCGATTTACCTTACTAAACCCGGCCGGAAAGGACTAAAAACCACGACACAGCGCCATATAAGTATGCATGATACTCTAGGCCTAGTGCCTCTACAGGGTAAGGGATCCAGCAACATTTAAAACTTTACAAAAAGGGTTCTCTACCTTTTTAATCTTATGAACCTCATGAAGTCTTTCAGTATTGGTCACGTATCCCATACCCACAATGTAGCGTCAGGAAGGGTAACAAATGAATGCATGTTTTTTTTTTTTTTTTTTTTACCTAGTTTACCAAGTTTAAATTGCGTTACATATGTGGAGCAGACAAAATTTTCAATTAATATGAGTATGTCACTATGAGGTAGTGTCGATAAGAACTAGTATTTCATAGAGAAACATTATGTGACTAGCATACAAAACATTTACCAAAACGGAACTATATCAGACAGAGAACTAGTAATGCTTGCGGCTAGTTGCAACTTGTAACTAGTAACCGTGATAGGTAAGTCACTATGTGTGTGTGAATAGCATATGAAAATAATACAACAGAACTAAATATTATAGGTTTGCAAGGTTGTGTGACAACTGCAATCCAAGAGATCTTTCTCTAAAGTGACGTAACTGCAAGACTTTCCTTGTTAGCGCTGTTCTAGACTAGCACATGTAAACCATTTTGGATACTACAAACAGGTTTGGAGTTATTCAAAACTGAAGTATTTTGAGAAACCTGCCACGTACCCAAGAATTCCTGTCGCGTACCCCTGATGGTACGCGTACCCCAAGTTGAGAACCTCTACTCTGCAACAACACAACAGACATCGAGCCTACTGTTCTCTCACTCAGCCAACATAACATCTCTCTCTCTCTCTCTCTCTCTCTCTCTCTCTCTCTCTCTCTCTCTCTCTCTCTATATATATATATATATATATATATATATATATATATATATAGAGAGAGAGAGAGAGAGACACGCACCATCACACTATCTGGCTGTTTCACAATCTTGAGAGATATATATATATATATATATATATATATATATATATATATAGAGAGAGAGAGAGAGAGAGATATATATATATATATATATATATATATATATATATATATATATATATATATATATATATATATATATATATATATCTCACATTCCTGAATTGTAAGGACAGTGACAACAAAGTGGATTGTTTTTTCTTTATGTTGCCCTTGACCAGCCTTTCCCTCTTAGATAGAAAAAAAAAAAAATCATTCGCTGTCGTTATTGTTGCCAACGGACTGGTATAAACACACACACACACACACACACACACACACACACACATATATATATATATATATATATATATATATATATATATATATATATATATATATATATATATATATATATATATATATATATAAAGTCAAGATTGTGAAACAGCCAGATAGTGTGATGGTGCGTGTGTGGCTTTCAGTGGAAACAAGTGTAAGAGAAAACTGAACTTTATTCCTAATATAATAAAGAAAAGAAGTAATTATATCAATGTGTTGGAAGACCATATGCTGACATTTTAGCACATTCAGAAAATCTGCCCAGTAGTAGAGAGCAGAAAAATCAAGTGCAATATTTGCTTAGAGCTTCGTTGTGTATTTTTTTTTAGCTGAAAGAGTGAAGATCCATTTTTTTTTTTTCTTTGCGGGCACGGTGCCCGCAAAGTTAAGTGTTGCGCTATAAAATATTTTCGTAAGAAAAGTCAAATTTGTTATGTTATTGCTCTTCTCCTTCATCCCATCATCTTTCAGCTGTATCATCGTTTCTCATACCTCTATCAATCATTGTTTTTCCTTCTGTTATGGTACGCTATAATCTCCCCTAACTTTATAAGTTTTCTCTTTATTTTGTTTCTTTTTATGTTCTAACTTGTATACATTGATATGGGTAATTATTAGATTTAAGCTCATTGTTATGGGTAATTATTAGATTTAAGCTCATTGTTATATACATTGGTTCGATATTAATGTCTTCGAATGAAGGGTCACGAACCATGGAATTGGCTGACGTATCGGTCGGTGACGTGTCCCTAGGATACGTGTTAGCTGGAGCCCTGGGACAAGTCAGATTCGCTTTGGCAGTTGCCTCGTCCACACTTCCTTCTCCGTGGCTCCAGGTAATACTTAAGTATTGTTCCAGGATTATGTAGGATATGTTTTACGTGTCGAGCTCACACAATTGTAGATATTGTATATGTGCCGTGTGGTGATGGGTTTATGTGGGTTGTGGTGATGGTGAAATGTCTTAATTAAATGCATTAGCAAGCCCGGCTTAACTAGAAGTTTCTGTGTGCCTTGATCCCTAGACAAGATGCTATTGCTGGCATAACAGAATATGGGGGCCTGACCGGGATACGCGTTAGTAATGTAACGTACATTGCTCTTCCCCTTAAGTGAAACTGGTGGTATTGTGGCAAGTTATAGGGACGTTCTGGTCCTCTGATTGTGATTATTTTGTTAATTTGCCAGACCTGTGCATCACTAGCAGCCATGCCTTTTGATGTGAGTGAATTTATTTCCGAGCCATCCACTAATCTCTTGATTGAGAGTGAAGTAAGGAAGGATGATTGGGTCAAGTTGGCTTCTCATTACAAGGTCAATGTTAAAACTTCATGGAGGAAAGCAGAGATCAAAAGTGCAGTGATTAATGTCCTTGTGAACAAGGGGGTACTAACATCGGATGCCTTAAAACTATGCGAGTCTCATTCAGCTGATAACCTTAGACTTATGGAAATACAGTTAGAAAGAGAAAAATTACAGGACCGTGAGCGGGAAAGGGGAATTCCAGTTGACAATGTTAGACAAGAAGGCTCAGGTAGATATGAAGCTACATGATGATTTTGATTTGACACGAGTTACTAAATGGATTCCTCTCTTTAATGAAAACGACCCAGAAGAGTTTTTCCTTCAATTTGAGCATGTTGCACAAACCCTGAAATGGCCTAATCAGTTCTGGGGTGTTTTAGTTCAGACTGCACTAACGGGAAAAGGTTTATCGACTTACTTATCTCTTGAAAGTAGTCAACAGTCTGATTATGAAGCCATGAAAACTGCAGTGCTTCGCTCCTATGAACTTACTGAGGAATTTTACCGAGCAAAGTTTAGGAACAGTTTCAAGGACCCAGATAAGTCGTATGTGGAGTATGCTCATGCCTTAACTAAACTAAAACACAGATGGCTGTCTGCTAGTGGTGTAAAGACTTATGAACAGTTGTGTGAGCTCATTGTTTTGGAACAATACTTAAGAGGTGTGCCACAGGAAGTGAGGTTATATTTGTTAGAGAAGGAAGTGAAGACTTTAGATAAGGCTGCATCTCTTGCAGAAAACTATAGTATTATTTGCAAATCTCGTAAGAAGGGTTATGATAAACCCAGTTCCGACCAAAGCGAATCTCAACTATATGGTAAGCCTGTAGGTAACAGTAATTATCATAGCAAGAATTTTGCTTATCAGTCCCCATACACAAAATATAGTGGAGGTTTGGGTAAAGCTGAGATATGTAATTATTGTAGAAAGCCGGGTCACTACAAATTCACGTGCCCAAAGTTGGGAAAAAGAACTCCTGGTAAAATGATGGTGGTGCTGTTGCTAATTGTGTGTTTGGCCCTGCAGATTTATCGCTACTTAGTAATGAAGTGTCTGCAGTTGTGAAAGATCCTCAAGAGTTGTTTCAGCCATTTATATTCCGGGGTTTCATCTCGGTTGATGAAGATGGTCAGGCGGTTCCAGTTAATGTATTACGGGATACAGGAGCATCTCATGGTGTAGTAGTGAAGGAGTCGGTTCCTTTTGTTGATGACATTTACACAGGTGAGCATGTTCTGTTGAAAGGAGTAGGTGGAACCACTAATGTGCCATTAGCAAAACTCTATCTCAAGACAGAGTTGATTTCTCAGCCCGTTACGGTTGCTGTACAAGATTCTTTACCAGTAGAAGGAGTCACTTTTTTGTTGGGTAACGATGTCACAGGTAGTCTGGTAGTGCCTGACCCTGTTGTTTGCTCTTCTCCATTAGAAAATGATCCTGTTGCTGATGTTAGCAAAGATTTTCCAGAGCTGTTTCCTGCATGTGCCGTTACTCGCAGCCAAGCCAGTGAGAACACGAACAAGGATGGTGGTGGTACTGCAGTGATGACCCAGAAGCTGGACTTTACAAACTACTGTACGAGGGAGAATCCTTACAAGCACCTCTACATGAAGAGATTTGTGTGGCTACTGACCCTGATGCTACTGAGGTTAGCCCTGAGCCAGTGAGTATGGATAAAGGTGTAATCACAAGGAAAATGTTAGTAGAGGCTCAGAAGGCAGATGTAACACTAACCTCACTGTTTAACAAGGCAGTCACCGTGAATGAAACTGAAAGCGAACCTGTCTGCTATTATGTTCAGTCTGATGTGCTGATGAGAAAGTTTAGACTTCCTGATGCCCCAGCAGGTGAAACATGGCACGAACTGAGACAAGTTGTAGTACCATCCTGTTACCGATCTTTGGTGTTGGGTTTAGCTCATGACCACTTAGGGGGTCATTTGGGAGTAAAGAAAACTCTAGATAAAGTTTTGAAGTATTTCTATTGGCCTGGCATTAACTCGGATATATCAAAATACTGTAAATCTTGTCACATATGCCAGATTGCTGGTAAACCCAACCAGGTTATCCCCCCAGCACCATTGTATCCAATTCCTGCTGCTGGTGAACCTTTTCTGAAGTTATTATTGACTGTGTGGGTCCTCTCCCTAAAACAAGAAAAGGCTATCAGCACATCTTAACCCTCATGTGCAGGTCCACTCGTTATCCAGAGGCAATTCCTCTGAGAGGAATAACTACTAGAACAATAATCCCCGTCCTACTCCGAATATTCACTCAGTTTGGATTACCTAAAGTGGTCCAGTCAGATCAAGGTAGCAACTTTACCTCCAAGATATTTAAGCAAGTTATGTCTACCCTAGATATACAACATCACTTATCATCAGCATATCATCCTCAGAGTCAAGGTGCGCTGGAGCGATGGCATCAAACCATGAAGTCGATGCTTACCAAATACTGCCTTGAGACAGGTAAAGACTGGGATGAAGGTTTGCCTCTAGTCTTGTATGCTATAAGGAGTTCCAGACAAGAAGCTCTGGGATATTCACCCAATGAAATGATGTTTGGCAGGGATATACGTGGACCTCTGAAACTCTTACAAGAGAGTTGGGTGGATGAGGAAAGTGAGGACTTAAGTGAATATGTGAGGAAGGTAAGGGAACGACTGAAACACGTACATGTTTTTGCAAAGAGTAACCTTATGAAAGCTCAAAAGCAGATGAAGCTCAACTATGATGCTCATTCCACGCTACGTGAATTCCAGGTGGGAGATAAGGTGCTTTTATTCTTGCCAGATAAAAAGTACCCTTTACAAGCCAAGTACAAAGGACCCTTTACAGTAATTAAGAAGGAAGGGAACCTAAACTATGTCATTGACACCCCAGGAAGGAGAAAAGATAAAAGATTAGTACATATCAACCTACTCAAAGAATACCACGGCAGAGAGCAGGAGGCCAGGAGTGAGGTGGTGCAGATCCTGGAGAGTCAAGATAAGGAAAATGCTGACAATGATTTCACGCTAAAGGTAGATGTAAAGCTAAAGAATTCTGACATCTTAACTTCGCTAGATTCAAAATTATGTCATTTGGAGGCTCAGCAAAAGTCTGAAATGGTTTCACTTATAAATAAATATAGTGATATATGTACAGATGTTCCTAAGCCAACCTCAGCAGTGGAACATGATATTGTTTTAACTGATGGTGCAGTTCCTGTGAAACAAGCTCCCTATCGTGTGTCACCAAAAAAGAGGCGAATTTTGAAAGATGAGGTAAAATTTCTACTAGCTAATGGATTAATTGAGCCTAGTGAGAGTGAGTGGGCATCTCCTTGTGTTTTGATACCTAAGCCGGATGGTTCATTCCGGATGTGTACTGATTATAGAAGAGTTAATGCTTTAACCAAAGGAGATTCTTACCCGCTTCCACGGGTTGATGACATAATTGATTCTGTTGGCAGTGCTAAGTTTATGTCTAAAATTGATATGTTGCGAGGTTATTACCAGGTCCCATTAACTAAGAGAGCTAAAATAATAAGTGCCTTCACTACCCCAGATGGATTGTTTCAATATTGTGTCATGCCCTTTGGGCTTAGGAATGCCCCATGTACTTATCAACGGTTAACTTCTAGGTTGATAGAGGGATTAGAAAATGTTCACTGTTACATTGATGATCTTATAATACACTCTGACTATGACTATGTAAAATTCTTTGACTATTTGACTTCCAAGGTGGAGCACATCTTATCTCACTTTCCTTTTGCTGAGATCTCCATTTTAGGGGATTTCAATGTTCACCACCAGCTTTGGCTTTCATCTTCTTTCACTGACCAACCTGGTGAACAAACCTTCAACTTTGCTATCCTTCATGACCTAGAGCAGCTAGTGAAGTTCCCTACCCGTATTCCTGACCGCCTTGGAGACACGCCCAACATTCTTGATCTTTTCCTAACCTCCAACCCTTCTGCTTACTCTGTTAAACTTTCCTCTCCGTTGGGCTCCTCCGACCACAATCTAATTTCCGTTACCAGTTCTATCACTCCAGTGCAGCCTCAGGACCCGCCTAAGCGGAGGTGCTTCTGGCATTTTAACTCTGCTAAGTGGAAGGAACTAAGGCAGTACTATTCTGATTTCCTTGGGATGATTATTGTTTTCATGTCAGAGATCCTTCTCTTTGTGCCGAGCGCATAACAGAGGTGATTATCTCTGGCATGGAGCTATACATTCCTCATACTTTCTCTAACCCTAAAGCTAAAAAGCCTTGGTTTAACTCTGCTTGTTCTCGTGCTGTCAATGATAGAGAGGCGGCTCACAAACGGTTCCGTAGCCATCCAACTGCTGAAACTCATGCCCTATATATTTCTGCCCGTAATCATGCCAAATCTATTCTCCAACTTACTAAAAACTCTTTCATCAATAGAAAATGTCAAAGTCTTTCCAATTCTAACTCCTCTCGAGATTTCTGGCATCTAGCCAATAATATCTCTAACAACTTTACTTCTTCGTCTTTCCTCCTTTACTTCATCCAGATGGCTCTACAGCTGTCTCTTCTTTTCTAAAGCTGAACTCTTCGCTCAAACCTTTGCTACCAACTCAACTTTGGATGATTCTGGGCATATTCCTCCTACTCCTCCACCCTCTGACTACTTCATCCCTAAAATTAAAATTCTTTATAAAGACGTTTTCCTGGCCCTCTCTGGCCTTGATTCTCGGAAGGCTTACGGTCCGGATGGAGTCCCTCCTGTTGTTCTCAAAACTGTGCTTCCGAACTCGCTCACTGCCTGGTCAAACTCTTTCATCTGTGTCTCTCTACTTCTATTTATCCTTCTTGCTGGAAGTTTGCTCACATTCAACCTGTCCCTAAAAAGGTGACCACTCCAATCCTTCTAACTACCGCCCTATAGCTTTGATTTCCTGCCTTTCTAAAGCCTTTGAGTCTATCCTTAATAGGAAGATAATGAGGCATCTATCAGCTCACAACCTTCTCTCTGATTGCCAGTATGGTTTCCGTAAAGGCAGATCTACTGGTGATCTTCTTACTTTCCTAACTGAATCTTGGTCATCCTCTTTAGGGACTTCGGTGAAACCTTTGCTGTCGGCCTTGACATATCGAAAGCCTTCGATAGAGTCTGGCACAAATCTTTAATTTCTAAACTACCCTCCTACGGATTCTATCCTTCTCTCTGTACCTTCATCTCCAGTTTCCTTTCCGATCGTTCTATTGCTGCTGTAGTAGACGGTCACTGTTCTTCCCTAAAACTATCAACAGTGGTGTTCCACAGGGTTCTGTCCTATCACCCACTCTCTTTCTATTATTCATCAATGATCTCCTAAATCTGACTCAATGCCCTATCCACTCCTATGCTGATGATACCACCCTGCATTATTCAACAGCGTTCAACAGACGCCCAACCCAACAACAATTAAATGACTCAAGGCGAGATGCTATAGGACGCCTAACTTCTGATCTTTCACTTGTTTCTGATTGGGGCAGAGAAAACCTGGTTTTGTTCAATGCCTCAAAACTCAATTTCTACAACTATCTACTCGACATAACCTTCCAGACAACTATCCTCTCTTCTTCAATAACACTCAACTTCCCTCTCCTCTACATTAAACACACTCGGTCTATCCTTCACTAAAAATCTAAACTGGAAATTTCACATCTCTACTCTTGCTAAATCAGCTTCCAAGAAGTTAGGTGTCCTATGGCGTCTTCGTCCATTTTTCTCTCCTCCCAGCTGCTTGCTCTGTACAAGGGCCTTATCCGCCCGTGTATGGAGTATGGCTCTCATGTCTGGGGGATCCACACACAGCTTTACTAAACAAGGTGGAATCTAAAGCTTTTCGTCTTATCAACTCTTCTCCTCTAACTGACTGTCTTGATTCTTTAAGTCACCGCCGCAATGTTGCATCTTTATCTGTCTTCTACCGCTGTTTTCATGCTGTCTGCTCTTCTGAACTTGCTAACTGCATGCCTTCCCCCTCCTGCGGCCTCGCTGCACAAGACTCTCTACTTCTTCTCATCCCTATTCTGTCCATCTTCCTAATGCAAGAGTTAACCAGTATCTTCACTCCTTCATTCCCTACACTGGTAAACTCTGGAACTCTCTACCTGTGTCTGTATTTCCACCTGCCTATGACTTAAACTCTTTCAAAAGAGGAGTGTCAAGACACCTCTTACGTTAACTGGACCCTCCTTTTAGATTTTTTTTGTTTTTTCTCTTTCTACTTTCTTCTTAACAGGGCCTGGCAACCAGTGGGATTTTTTTTTTCCAACACTTTGTTTGCCCTTGGCCAGTGCCCTTGTAATGTAAAAAAAAAAAAAAAAAAAAAAAAAAACTCAAATGATTGGAAAACCCATATAAATACTCTTGGAGCCTTGTTTGAGAGAATAAAACAATTTTCACTAACCATAAATCTAGTAAAGAGTGAGTTTGGCCACGCAACACTTAGGTTTCTAGGTCATGAAGTTGGTTTTGGTAATGTTTCCCTCTGTCAGCTAAGATTGATGCTATTTACAATATGCCTGTACCCAAAACTCGCAAGGATGTCCAGCGATTTCTTGGAATGGCTGGATATTATAGGAAGTTTTGCCCCAATTTTGCAGAAGTTGTAAGTTCTTTGACTGACCTAGTTAGCCCTAAGAAACCTATGAGATGGGATGAAAAATGTCAAAATTCCTTTGAAAAAATTAAATCATTTTTAATGTGTAAACCTGTTTTGAAAGGGCCAAATTTTAGCAACCCTTTCGTTTTGCATGTTGATGCCAGTGAAATTACAGCTGGAGCAGTGTTAATGCAAGAAGACGGAGACTGTGTATTACATCCTGTTTGTTATATGTCAACTAAATTCAAGCCTCATCAAAGAAATTATTCTACAATTGAAAAGGAGGCCTTATCTTTATTGTTTGCTCTAGAGAAATTTGATGTATATCTAGGTTCTGGTGGTAAAATAACTGTTTACAGTGACCATAATCCCCTGGTATTTGTGACAAAGATGAAGAACAAAACCAAAGGTTAACTAGATGGGCTTTGATATTGCAGCCATATGATCTTGAAATAAAACACATTAAAGGGCGCGATAACCTTCTTGCCGATGCCCTATCCCGTCCATCTGCATAACTTTTGGTTTTGATAAAAAACATCTACATTGTATTTTTATCTTAAAGGGAGGATGTTATGGTACGCTATAATCTCCCTAACTTTATAAGTTTTCTTTATTTTGTTTCTTTTTATGTTCTAACTTGTATACATTGATATGGGTAATTATTAGATTTAAGCTCATTGTTATGGGTAATTATTAGATTTAAGCTCATTGTTATATACATTGGTTCGATATTAATGTCTTCGAATGAAGGGTCACGAACCATGGAATTGGCTGACGTATCGGTCGGTGACGTGTCCCTAGGATACGTGTTAGCTGGAGCCCTGGGACAAGTCAGATTCGCTTTGGCAGTTGCCTCGTCCACACTTCCTTCTCCGTGGCTCCAGGTAATACTTAAGTATTGTTCCAGGATTATGTAGGATATGTTTTACGTGTCGAGCTCACACAATTGTAGATATTGTATATGTGCCGTGTGGTGATGGGTTTATGTGGGTTGTGGTGATGGTGAAATGTCTTAATTAAATGCATTAGCAAGCCCGGCTTAACTAGAAGTTTCTGTGTGCCTTGATCCCTAGACAAGATGCTATTGCTGGCATAACACTTCTCATGAGTCATTTGTTTCCTTTCTCATCGTTCACACTATTCACTCATCAACCTTTCATCCACTGTTCACCACTTAGGTGCATATCACATCTTCTTCATCTGATACCTGTCTCATCATTTCTCATACCCTTCTCGTCCCACAGAGTTGCAGTTCAAGCTGGAGGAGCAGCAGCCACCCTCCAGTGTGTGCTCGCTGCCCTGCCTCAAAGGACAGGCCAAAAAATACGTAGAGGGGGAGTCCTGTTGCTGGCACTGCTTCAACTGCTCTACTTATCAGGTTAGGATGGTTGTAGTCCAAGCAAACTGACAAAGTAGACAAACAAACGAGAAAGATGTATGAGACTACACACACACACACACACACACACACACACACAAGAAGGTACGGGATGTAATCCGAGGGATGTAGCTTCGCTTTCTCAGTGTGTGGTGTGTGGTGTGGTCTGAGTCCTACCCGAAGATCTGGCGTAGTGGATAAGGTCGTGAGCATGGGATCGGGGAGACATCATGCGTAGGTTCGAATCCCACCACGTGCCGCCTTGAAACTTTGTCATTTGTCAAGTGGTTTAAAGTTACCTACATTTCACCATGATACCCAGGTTATACTGGGTGAAGGTGTTATTGCTTTACACGAAAAATGCGCTTGGGTAGGTGAAATGGGCCCTAATATGGGTACCACTATAAATAAAATTGCTTGTGCCGCTAATAGGTGGAAGCTGGACAGCGATTCCCATACTCTTCAAGTATACCAACAGGCCATCTGTCTAAGAGATCTGTGTTCGCTCCGTAATGGAAAAGGCAGGCTAGGTGACCCCCAGACGACCGTGTGAATTACGCGCGCACACACACACACACACACACACACACTCTCTCTCTTAGATTTACCATATCTTATTTAATTATAAATTACATTTTACTCTGTAATACAAAAGAATAATGGTTGGGAGAGAAATACGGAAAAAAATATATTAAGACTCCTTTGCGGCATCTATAATATTACAAACTTATTCACACAGGTAAAGTGGGTGACAAAACAGTCAGATTTTTCTCATATTTCTATTAAGTTTATGCTTCATTTCAATATAAAAAAAACCGTGTTTTTCTTTTTCTTTGAGCTGTATATGAGTGATATTTTTTTTTGTTGTACGAGCAGTACCGTGAGATTTGGTGTCTTGTGAAAATACATATTTTTTTTTTCTAGACGGGTATTTAATTCTTTTAGAGAAGAAAAAAAATAATTAGGTGAAATGTTCTTCTGTTGTTTTTTAGGCAATTAAAATTTCGTCTAAGAAGACGTTAGCAATGTTTCTTAAAACGCCATGTAGCACCATTTTCATAAGTCTCATCCATGTGAGAGGACTGATTGATGAACCAAGAATGACTTATGGTTGTGATGAAATCTATCATGTCCTTGCTACCTTCTACCTCTATCTGCCAAAAGGCACTCTTGATGTTGATAGTGCAAAAATATTTGTTTTCCACACTTGTACTATGAGGAATATCTGATATAATTGGCAGAGGAAGACTTATATAAGTGGAGAATATGGCCAAGGGCATCAAAAGATAAAAGTAAATCACTTTAAATGCCAGTTCCCTTAAGGATTAAAATAGAATTAGCCAAATGTCATAACATAACATAACATAACATAACATAAATAATAGGATAACAAAGGGCCACCAGGGCCCATCTAGGTTATCCTGTATCAGTCGCACAGCGACCTCGTCATCAGTACTTAAAGATACACTTACAAGTACACAATACATTATATACTAATTCTAAATATTTGGCCCATTAACAGGGGTAAGTCCTGCAGCGAAATCCTCTACAATTTGTGGTCCCCATACATGGGGATCATGTCTTATTTAACTATAGTAAATTTCTTATAAAAACTATCATGCAGTGCTATACATAATTATAAATCTAATAAATTTAAGTGCTTATCTAATCTGTTTTAAACAAAACTAGTGCTATTTACAACCGTCTCTGGCAATGCATTCCAGAAGTCTACCACTCTATGACTAAAGAAATATTTTCTTATATCTAACCTGCAGCCTTGCTTTCTAATCTTCCTGCCATGATTTCTAGTCCTATTTCCTCCTCTAAGGTAAAGAAAGATCTCACATCTATGTAGTTTGTATCTGAGAACATTTTAAATAACTCTATCATATCCTCTTATACATCTCCTCTCAAATGAAAACATGTTTAATTCCTTTAATCTATCTCTATACTCCAGGCGCTTTAATGCTGGTATCATCCTAGTTGCTCTTCTCTGAACTGCTTCTAACATGTTGATATCCTGCCTATAGTGGGGTGACCAGGCCTGTATGCAATACTCTAAATGGGGCCTAACATAGGAATTATATAAGCTACGCACCACTTCCTTACTTTTATAACTAACATTTCTATTTATAAAACCCAGGATCCTATTTGCCCTATTTCTTGCTTCTAAACATTGCTTTGAAAATTTCATAGTCCTGTCTATCACTACTCCTAAATCCTTTCCTTCCTCTACTGCCTCTAGCCAACATCCCTCCATCTCATAGTTAAAGTTTGTGTTGTCTTTACCTAAATGCATAACCTGACACTTTTTAGAATTAAACTCCATCTGCCACCTGTCTGCCCATGCTATCAGCCTGTCCAGGTCTCGTTGTATTCTGTAATTGTCCTTTTCACCCTGTACTGCACATGCTATCTTAGTATCATCTGCAAACTTTGATACTTTGCTACTAATTCCTATATCTAAATCGTTAATGTACACCAAGAAAAGAAGAGGTCCTAGCACTGATCCTTGGGGTACACCACTAACCACTTCCTTCCACTCAGACATTGCCCCATTTAATACTACTCTCTGTTTCCTATCAGAAAGCCATTCACTAATCCAATCAACTAACCTACCCCCTATCCCATGTAGTCTCAATTTGTACACTAGCCTCCTATGCGGTACCTTATCAAACAAACGCCTTGCTAAAATCTAGATATATAACATCTATGCTATTTCCATCATCTAACTCCTTGGTAATATATTCTAAGATATCGAGCAAATTTGTAAGACAGGACCTCCCTGATCTAAAGCCATGTTGGGTATCTCTAATTAATCTATTCTCATTTAAATGCTCCCAAATACTACCCTTAATGATTTTCTCTAGTATCTTACATACTATACTAGTTAAACTGATCGGTCTATAATTATTCGCATCATCCTTCCTACCTTTTTAAATATTGGAGTAACATTAGCTAACTTCCAGTCCTGAGGTATCTCAGCAAACCTAAGTGATCTTTCAAAGATTAACTTAAGTGCTTCAGAAATACTGTCTACACCCTCCCTAAGTACTCTGGCATGTAGCTCATCAGGACCACTGGCTTTCCTATCGTCTAGTAGTTCAAGAATAAATTTCCTAATAATTCCCGGTTTTATATCAATATTTTTTAAAGCTCTTAAACTACTCGTCGCACTGTTTGTAACAGGATTTCCTATTCTTTCCCTAGTAAATACTGAAGAAAATTGTTCATTCAATAATTCTACTATGTCTTCATTTTGATCCACTACTACACCATCTTTTCTGAGTGGTCCAATCCTATCCTTATTTATTTTATCACTGACCTTGTAATAACTATATAATTTTTTGGGATCTTTACTCCCAGCTCTAGCTAGTTTTATCTCTGCCTGCCTTTTACTTTTTTTATAACCTTACTCAAATCATCCCTGACCTGTCTGTACCTAATCAAATCTACATCTTCCCACTTTTCTGCAACTCTCTGTATGCCCTCTTCTTCTCTCTGATCTGGCTACCTATCTCATGAGTCCACCATAATGGCTTTCTGTTTCTCTGCCTTATATCTTTGTAAGGGATACACTGCATCACTATACCCTTTACTACAACCTTAAAAATATCCCACATCTCCTGTGCAGTTTTATTTCCAAAACTATCTTCCCAGTTTACCTCTCCTAATAACTGACGTAACCTACCATAATTGCCTTTCTGATAGTTTGGGACTCTAGTCTTATTCACTATATTATCCCTACTGGAATTAATGATAAATCTAATTATATGATGGTCACTGTTTGCTAAAGTCTCTCCTACCTCAACTTCCTTTAAACAATGCTCAATATTTGTTAGTACTATGTCTAAAACCTTCCTCCCCCTAGTAGGTTTATCTACCATCTGCACTAAATAGTTATCCTGAAAACTTTCCATAAACTTATTTTCACTAGCATCTCCTACCATCCTCTCCCAGTTTACTGACTTAAGATTAAAATCCCCAAAGATAATTGTCTGACTAGTACACCCCCTATTTATCTCATCTACCATAAGGTTGTCTACATCTGCTGACTGGTTAGGTGGCCTATAAAAGCTCCTACTCTAATAACCTTACTTTTGTTTACTCTATCATCCAGCCATAAGGACTCTACTCTGTTATCTACCTTAATACCATTAACCTGACTGGAAATGAAGGATTTTTTTACATAAATAACTACTCCTCCGCCTATCCTACCAATTCTCTGGTGTAAATACATAATGTATCCATCTACTTCATATTCTTTCCTATTTTCCCTAAACTTTTCCTCATTTACCCATGCCTCTGTGACACATACAACATCTAAGTCCTCCTCAACTATATAACTAGATAACTCGTCCTTCTTGTTCCTAAGACTCCTGGCATTTAAGTCCTGCTACCTTCCTAGATGCTGTCTCCTTATTTGGAATCCTAATCTTATTCTCTCCTATTTGCACCAGGAAATCTTTCCTAATCTTTTCACTATCTCTGTTTATCCTATCTAATTTATGTCTAGCATCTTTCTTCTGGAATGCATTTGCTACCTCACCCCCTACACTCCATCCCAACTCCCCCCCTCCAGACATCCACTCAGCACATCCACACCCTTCCTACTCAGATGCACACCATCCCTAGCATAGAAATCCCTTCGCCCATAGAACCTATCCCATACATCCACAAAGCTGACACCCACATCCTTACACATCCCTTTTACCCGATCATTCACACCAATGGCTCTAGACAACCATTCCCTGCTAACATACACACGAGGCAAGATTCCTGACACTACACACCTCCTACCACTCTCCCTTATCTTGCCTAACATTTCCCGAAATCTTGCCACTAACTCCTCCGACCCACCTGCTCTGACATCGTTCCCACCTACGTGCAAAACTACTACACCCTCCCTCTCCATCCCCCCCAACCCTCTTCTGCACCTCCTCACTCACTGCCTTCACACCTGCACCAGGCATACACACGTTCGTCCTCCTATCCCTGTCTTTCCCACAGAAAGTGCTATCTAAATACCTAACCTGAGAGTCACCCACCACACACACCTGAGGTGTGCTAGGCACAACCATCCTCCTCCTCTCCTCTACCCCCTTCTTTCTCCTTTCACTCACCACAACCACTTCATTCACTCCACTCTCACTTTCACTCTCCCCCTCCCCCTCCAACAAACGAACCTATTTTCACACTCAACAGGTTTAGTCCTATCCTCCTAACTGCCTCCGCTTTCCTTCCCTCGCAACCTGCCATCTCTTCCCATCCTGACTACTATCTTTCCCCGTCTGGCTCGCCTGCTCCCTCTTCCCACTCTGCTCTTCCCGACAGAGGCCAAGCCACCCTGTCGCCCTCAGAAGGTCCAACCTTCGGCCTAACACTGATCTCCTGCCTAATTTTTCCACTGCCTCCCCAAGCCTCTTAACCTCCTCCTTCAACTCAAAGATGAAAACTTCGTTCGCACTTTTCCCCTCACTTAGCTTTCTGATTTCCTCTCGCAATTCTCGGTGCTCAAGAGAAAGAACTAAATTCTCGCTCTTGAGCCTACACACCATACACTCAGAAAAGTCAACGACCTTCCTGTCGTGCCCACACATCTCACACACAACAAACTCTCCCAATCCCATCTCAACACTCTCTTTCACGCACTCAATCCACACTCTGATATACCTCAGTAGCTACCGCCATACTAACTTACAATCTGTTAACTCACAAATAAATAAAAATACTTGGTGACGGCGGGGTGGGGGAACCGCGGTGGTGGGGGGGCCTAAGTGAGGTCAACTAATCCTCTTTCAAGGTCAACTTGACAGTTACAAGCCTAGTCTCCTCGCTCTACCAAAATACTTTTAACTCACAAACACTGATTCTAACCACTATTTCACTCTAATCTAACACTTGCAGTACACACTTTCACTTCACTAACACTCAAAAGCACCACACACAGACACCAAGCACAAACACCACTCGCTAACTATAAAAACCACAGCCAAAAACGGAGCGCACACACAACACGGCCACTCGCCACCGCAGCTACACAGGGAATAGTAGTAGTAGTAGTAGTAGTGAGAGTAGTACTAATAGTAAGATTAGCAATAGCAATATGGGTAGTAGTAGTAGTAGTAGTAGTAGTAGCAGTAGTGGCAACAGGAGCAGCAACAACAGTAGCAGCAACAGCAGCAGTAGCAGCAGCAGCAACAACAGCAGCAGCTGCCCCCTGCTGCTGCTACTGCTACTGCTTTCTCTCTCTCTCTCTCTCTCTCTCTCTCTCTCTCTCTCTCTACTTTCAGTTCTCTGCACGAAAACACACACACAAAAAAAGAAAAAAAAAGTAAATAAAAAAATACACACAGACAGACACACAAAAAGATAAATAAATAAATAAAAAAAAATACACACACACACACACACAGAGAGAGAGAGAGAGAGAGAGAGAGAGAGAGAGAGAGAGAGAGAGAGAGAGAGAGAGAGAGAGAGAGAGAGAGAGAGAGAGAGAGATAAACTGCACCAGTATCCCTTTCGTTATGCACTTATTATCTTGGGCGACTTTAATGCTGTCACTGGCACTGAGTTATGTGTTGGTCCCCATGGCTCTGGTACCAGGAACGACAACAGCTCTTTCCTTCTGAATCTTGTAAGATCCGGAAGGTTGAGATTTTCAGATTGGTGTCAGAGACCAGTGGTGCACCACTGGACTTGGTTTAGCAATGCCGGAGGGGTAGCGAAGGAGATCGACCATATCCTTGTTAGTACTCGTTGGAGGATCCTTCATAACTGCAGGGTTTTTTGGAGTGCCGAGTTCTTTGCGACTGATCACAGGCTTGTTTGTTGCTACTCTCAAACCTCCAAGATGTGACCACACTGTGTTTCATCTTGAGAAACTGAAGGACTTGACTTGTGCCCAGGAGTATGCAGTGACAATCTCCAATCAGTTTGGATTTCTCGACACCATCGAGGATCCGGTAGAGCTATGGGATTCCTTCAAACGTCAGACTCTTGAGGCTGCCAAGGATTGCGTTGCGGAGCGCCCAAGGTCACTGAGTGGCTTCGCCTCGGTAGGGACGCTGGACAGTTTTGAACAGAGTCGCGCTACCAGACTTGCTGGGAACCGCGACCAGTAGAGGGCTCTGTCACGTAGGACTAGAGCTTTCCTGAGGATAATTAAGGAGAGGTATGTCAGGGGTCTCGCTGAGGATGTAGAGTATCCCTGTCTTTCCCACAGAAAGTGCTATCTAAATACCTAACCTGAGAGTCACCCACCACACACACCTGAGGTGTGCTTTGCACAACCATCCTCCTCCTCTCCTCTACCCCCTTCTTTCTCCTTTCACTCACCACAACCACTTCATTCACTCCACTCTCACTCTCCCCCTCCCCCTCCAACAAACCGAACCTATTTACACACTCAACAGGTTTAGTCCTATCCTCCCTAACTGTCTCCGCTTTCCTTCCCCTCGCAACCTGCCATCTCTTCCCATCCTGACTACTATCTTTCCCCGTCTGGCTCGCCTGCTCCCTCTTCCCCACTCTGCTCTTACTGACAGAGGGCCAAGCCGCCCTGTCGCCCTCAGAAGGTCCAACCTTCGGCCTAACACTGATCTCCTGCCTAATTTTTTCCACTGCCTCCCCAAGCCTCTTAACCTCCTCCTTCAACTCAAAGATGAAAACTTCGTTCGCACTTTTCCCCTCACTTAGCTTTCTGATTTCCTCTCGCAATTCTCGGTGCTCAAGAGAAAGAACTAAATTCTCGCTCTTGAGCCTACACACCATACACTCAGAAAAGTCAACGACCTTCCTGTCGTGCCCACACATCTCACACACAACAAACTCTCCCAATCCCACCTCAATACTCTCTTTCACGCACTCAATCACACTCTGATATACCTCAGTAGCTACCGTCATACTAATTTACAATATGTTAACTCACAAACAAATAAAAATACTAGGTGACGGCGGGTGGGGAACCGCGGTGGTGGGAGGGCCTAAGTGAGGTCAACTAATCCTCTTTCAAGGTCAACTTGACGGTTACAAGCCTAGTCTCCTCGCTCTACAAAAATACTTTTAACTCACAAACACTGATTCTAACCACTATTTCACTCTAATCTAACACTTGCAGTACACACTTTCACTTCACTAACACTCAAAAGCACCACACACAGACACCAAGCACAAACACCACTCGCTAACTATAAAAACCACAGCCAGAAACGGAGCGCACACACAACACGTCCACTCGCCACCACAGCTACTCGCAGATGGAACGAATGTCTTGAAACTTCCTTATTAAAAGAAGTCAAGTCGTAGGAAGATGAAAATACAGAAGTAGGTAGGGAGTTCCAGAGTTTACCAGAGAAAGGTATGAATGATTGAAAGTACTGGTTAACTCTTGCATTAGTGAGTTGGACTGAATAAAGGCGAGAGAAAAAAAAAAAATTCTGTGAAGCGAGGCCGCAGGAGCAGGGGAGGCATACAGTTAGCAAGGTGAGTAGAGGAGTTACCATGAAAATATCGATAAAAGATGCTAAGAGATGCAACATTTCGTAGGTGAGAAGACAGTCAGCCAGAGGAGGGGAGTTCATGAGACGAAAAGCTATTGATTTTACCCTATCTAATAAAACTGTGTGAGTGGAACACTCTTGAAACATGCGAAGAGTACTCCATACAAGGACGGTAAGGCACTTGTACCGAGTTAGCAGCTGTAGGAGCAAGAAAAACTGATGGAGACGTTGCAGATCGCCCAACTTCATACAAACTGTTTTAGAAAAAGATATGTGAATTTTCCAATTAAGATTATGAGTAAAGGACAGACCGAGGATGTTCAATATGAGTATCATTGACGAAGAGGGGATAGTTCCCTGAAAGGTGGTGTCGAGTTGAAGAAGGAGGAGCTGAGATTTTGAGGCATTCAACCTTACTACGCTAAGTTTTCTCTGCCCCAATCATAAATCTTATAAAGATTAGAAGTCAGGCGTTCTGTGGCTAATCTACATGATCTCTTGACTTCCTGAAGAGTTTATAGTCTCTGAATGGACGTGAAAATACGTAGGGTGGTATCATCAGCGTAAGTTAAGATCATTAATGAAAAATAGACAGAGACTGGGTGATAGTATAGAACCGTGAGGAACACCACTGTTAATATATTTAGGAGAAAAACAATGGTCGTCTACCATGGCTGCAATAGAATGGTTGGAAAGGAAACTTGAGATAATGTTGCAGAGAGAGATAGAAACCGTAGGAGAGCACTTTGGAAGTCAAGAGTTTTGTGTCATTCTCTACCAAAAGCCTTTGATATGTCTAACACGACAGCAAAAGTTTCCCAGAAATCTCTAAAAATTGATACCCAAGACTCAGTAAGGAAAGCCAGAAGATCACCAGTAGAGCGACCTTGACGGAAGCCATATTGGCGATCAGATAGAAGATTGTGAAGTGACAGATGTTTAAGAATCTTCCTTTCAGGATAGATTCAACAACTTTTGACAAACAGGAGATTAAAGCTATAGGACGGTAGTTTGAGAGATTAGAACGGTCACCTTTTTTAGTAACATGCTGAATGTAGGAAAACTTATAGCACGAAAGAAAGATACGTAGAATTCCATAGGCATTGTTGAAGGAATTTGGTCAGCCAAGGCGCAACCAGGGAAGCGCAGTTTTTGAGAACAATAGGGACGACCCCATCAGGTCCATAAGTCTTCCGAAATTTTAGGCCAGCAAGGGCATGTAAAACATCATTACGAATAATTTTAATTGAAGGCATGAAACAGTCAGAGGGAGGAGGAAAGGGAGGGACAAGATTAGAATAATCGAAAGTGGAGTTGTTAGCAAAGGTTTGAGAAAAGAGTTCAGCTTTAGAGACAGATGGCATGGCAGTGGTGCCATCAGGATGAAATAAAGGCGAAAAAGATTATGCAGTAAATTTATTGAAGATGTTTCTAGCCAGATGCCAGAAATCTCGAGACAAATTGGAGTTTGAAAGATTTTGACATTTTATATTTATAAATGAGTCTTTGGCAAGTTGGAGAACAGACTTGGCATGATTCTGGGCAGAATTATGAAGTGCATGAGACGGGAGGCTCAAGTAAGCAACCTCTTTGCGACAGTTCAGCTTTAGAGACAGATATGATAGCAGTTGTGCAGTCAGGATGAGATAAATGGGGGGAAAAGATGAAGAAGTAAAGTTATTGCAAATGTTTTAGGCCAGATGTCAGGGAGTTGGAGTTTGAAAGATTTTTACTTTTTCTATATATGAAGGAGTGTTTGGCAAGTTGAAGAACAGATTTGGTATGATTCCAGGGAGAATTATAAAGTGAGTGAGATTCAGGAGATGGAAGGCTCAAGTACCTATAGTGGGCAACCTCTCTATCATGTATAGCATGATAACAGGCTGTGCTAAACCAAGGTTTAGAAGATTTAGGTTGAGAAAAGAATGAGGAATGTACACCCCCATGCCAAACACTATCATATCTATTATGCGTTCAGCTCACAGAAATGGGTCTCTGACACGGAAACAGTAATCATCCCAAGGAAAATCAGTATAATACCTCCTCTAGTCCCTCCCTACACTGGCAAAGCCAAAACGCCAGAGGCACATTCGCTTTAGAGGATCTTGAAGGGGAATAGGTGAAATAGGACAAGATATCAGGTTGTGATCGGAGGAGCCCAACGAAGAAGACAGGATAGCAGGGTAAGCTGAAGGATTAGAGTTAAGGAAAAGAAAAGAAAACAAAAAAAATGTCGGGCGTATCTCCAAGACGGTCAGGAATAAGAATAGTGTTGTACCACTTGCTCTAGGTCAGGGGTTCTCAACCTGGGGTACATGTACCCTAAGGGGTACGTGAGAGGAATTTTGGAGGTACGTGACAGGTTTTTGAAAATTCTTAAGTTTTTTAATAACTTCAAACATTTTTATAGAAAGTGGCCTACATGTTCTAGGGTATGGGTATGTCTTCCACTACAAGAACACGTTAACAACGTTAACAAGGAAACTCTTGAAATTATGTCACTTTAGAGAAAGCTCTCTTGGACTACAGTTCCCACACAACATTGATATTTAGTTTTGTTTTATTATTTTTATAATCTCTCCGCACACACAGTGACTTACCTTTCATTTACTAGTTACAAGTTGCATCTAGCTGCAAGCAGCACTAATTCACTGCCACAGTGATCGAAAACCGTCTGATATAGTTCCATTTTGGTAAATGTTTTGTATGTTAGCGGCCAGTCACAGTGTTTTCCCTGTGAAGTACTAGTTCCTATCGACATTACCTTATAATGACATATTCATACTAATTGATTTTTTTTCTGCTCTACATATATAACAAAATTTAAACTTAACAAACTAAGTCTATAAATCATGCATCCATTTTTACCCTTCCTGATGCTGCATTATGGGTAAAGGGTACGTGAACAATACTGAAAAACCTCAAAGGATAAATATGATTAAAAAGGTTGAGAACCCCTGCTCTAGGTCATGGAGGATAGCAAAGTTGAAGGCTAATTCACCAGGATGGTCAACGAAGGGAGATGTAAGCCTAAGCTGGTGGTGAACATTGAAATCTCCAAGATTGGAGATCTCCGCGAAAGGATAGAGGGACAGACTGTGCTCCAATTTGGAAGTTAAATAGTCAGAGGAGTTAGGGGAGAGATAGTCATAACATAAATATTTAGTTAGAGAGAGACTATTGATTCGAAGCAAGGTGGTTGAAAACTCGGAAGATTCAAGAGCGTGTGAACGAGAGCAAATCAAGTTGTTGCGCACATAGACGCAACATCCAGCTTTAGAACGAAAATGAGGATAGAGAAAGGAGGAGGGAACAGAGAAAGGGCTACTATCAGTTGCCTCAGAGAGTTGTGTTTTGGTGAGGAAAAGAAATTGATGTTTAGTAGAGGAGAGGTAGTGTTCTGCAGATTGAAAATTAGATCTAAGACAGGGAATGTTGCAAACGTCCTCAAAAACTGTGTCTCCGTTCTTGGACCTTGCCGGGCCAAACCCTTTCAACTATGCCTATCGACTTCTACCTTTCCTTCTTGCTGGAAGTTTGCCTACATTCAGCCTGTTCCTAAAAAGGAAGACCGTT
Organism: Portunus trituberculatus; assembly: GCF_017591435.1. Taxonomy (NCBI): domain Eukaryota; kingdom Metazoa; phylum Arthropoda; class Malacostraca; order Decapoda; family Portunidae; genus Portunus; species Portunus trituberculatus. The sequence goes on along the minus strand of NW_025541561.1, from coordinate 246,834 downwards.
GTAATCCCTCAAACTACCTTCCTATACCTTTAATCTCTTGCTTGTCTTAAGTTGTTGAATCTATCCTCAATAGGAAGATTCTTAAAAATATGTCACTTCACAATCTTCTATTTGATCGCCAATGTGGCTTCCATCAAGCTCGCTCTACTGGTAACCTTCTAGAGATTTCGGTGAAACTTTTACTAAACATAATATAAAAAACTTTTCATAGAGTCTGGCACAAAGCTTTTATTTCAAAACTACCCTCCTACCGTTTCTATCCTTCTCTCTCTGCAACTCTATCTCAAGTTTCCTTTCCGACTATTGAAGCCGTGGAAGACGGCCATCGTTTTTCTCCTCAGTCTATTGCCAGTGGTGTTCCTCAGGATTCTGTCCTATCACTAACTCTCTATTATTCATTAATGACTTTGTTAACCAAACTTCTTTCTCTATCCACTCCTACGTTGATGATACCACCCTACATATTTTCACGTCCTTTCAGCGACGACCAACCCTTCAGGAAGTCAACAGATCACGCAGGGACCCCACAAAACGCCTGACTTTGTCTTTCTAAGATTAACGATGGGAGTAGAGAAAACTTAGTAGTTTTCAATGGCTCAAAAACTCAATTCCTGCATCAATCAACTTGACACAACCTTCCAGTCAACTACCCGCTCTTCATCAATGAGACTCAACTGTCTCCCTCTTCCACTCTGAATATCCTCTGTCTGTCCTTTACTCATAATCTTAACTAGAAACTTCACATGTCAACTCTTGCTAAAACAGCTTCTATGAAGATAGGCGTTCTGAGGGGGGGTTCCACTCATGCAGCTTTATTAGATAGGGTGGAATCAATAGCTTTTCGTTCACCAACTCCCCTTCAACTGGGCAGGTAAAGCTACCTATGACTGCTCGTGGCGGACGCGGTAGATGTGTGAGGCTTTAAGAGCTAATCAGCTTACAGCTTGGCTGCGGCTAGGTGGCGGTCTGGTTGTTGTTGGATATTGATAGTAGATTTCTCTAAATATGTTAGCGTAGCTTCCCCGTCATCTTGAGTTTCTTGATGTCGTTAACTTTTTTCAAGGATTTCAGTGTTTTGCTTCATGTATTGTCTCTAGCAGAAGGCCGTGCTAGCTGAAGTAGTGGCAGCGTATTGCGCCATCTTGGAGGTGAGCGGTAATCCTCTTTGACAGGGTAGTAGTTATGAAGCCGATATACCTTGAATTTAGGTGACTACAATCACCAACAGTGCATTTATATTGGTACACGCTATTTACTTCCTGCAGGGGGCTCAATGGAGGCATACAACTGTTTTTCATGACGAAGTTGGTGGTCTTGCGTGTTTTGTAATATATGACAAGGTTAAGCCTTGTGTCTGCGCTAGTAGAAGTGACATTGCTGCAGATGATTTTCTTTATTGATTTTTCTGCAACAACGTCACTCCTACCAGGGCAGACACACGGGAGTTTCACTAATTGCTTTAGTTCATGAAGGATAGCAAGTTAAAAGTTATTTTACCAGGATTGCTAGTAAAATGAAACGAAAGTCAAAGCTGGTGGTGAACGTTGAAGTCTCCCAAAATGAAGATCTCTTTAAAAGGAAAGTGTCAAGTTGTGTTCCGTTTTAGAATTTGAGTAGTGAAAGATTTTTCTTATAGGCAGAAGACTTACGAGAAAAGTATACAACAGAGAAAAAGTAGTTTGAATATTACGGTAATATAGCATTCAGATGGTGGAAAATTAGGAAGATCCAAGAGAGTGGGTATGGGAACGGTTTAAGTCGGTGTGCACATAGATGCAGCATCCAGTTTTGTATTGAAATTGAACATAAAGAAATGATAAGGGAATCGAAAAGGAGATGTTATTAGTTGTCGCAGACAGGTGTGATTCCGTGAGAAAAAAGATGCGATTTATTCTAATTGAAAGTTAGATCTTATTGCGTGAATATTGCAGAATTTAATGAAGAAGAGTTGAGGTGGGTATCAACACATTTATTCTGTTTGCTTAGTATTTTTTTGTTATTTAGTTAATTGGATAACCATTTATTTTGTTTGTTAGTTAATCAGTCAATTAATTAGCAAGATATGAAAAATAGTTGTCTTTTATATGTTATAGAGAAAAACAGGCAAATAAAAATAAAATGTGACTAACAAAGGCTCGTACTGTGCTAGTACGTGAGTTGGTTTATTTCTTTTTCTTTATTTGTTACACAGATAACAGTAGATCTGGATTTGACACGAAAATCGCCGCGCTGCAGTAACGTACCCAAAGCCGGAGAACGGACCTTAAATTTCAAACCTCGAAATCTCAGCTCCTAGCCAACATGAATCTATGAAAATCACTGTGAAGCAAGCTAACTGTGTTTAATTCAATGCCTGAAAGCGATATCTAAATCCATACAACCGTGTCATTGTACCGCTCAGTTATACGAGTCAAACACGAGAATTTATATAGTACCAGGTGGATGTTTAAATACAACTTTAAGCTTACAGCTGTATTTCAAACACAAAATGCAAATTTTGTATCACTTATAAATTACTTTACATGATTTTGGTTGTCCACTTGGCTCATCTCTTCTTCACACCTGTGAGTTTACGCCTCTTGTCATCACTCTGTGACCGTGTGTTACCTCCTGTGGCGACACCAGGTTTGCGCTTGGCGTGGACATCACTGTTGGTATCTTACTATCCCACCCCTTATATATGTCACAGATGTTGCACTAGCGTACTCTATATAATTTCATAGACAAATATGCAACTTTATTTTTTTATTTATTTATTTTTTTTAGGAAGACTATTTACAAAGCGCGTAGGCGGGCTTGATTTTTTTCACATCATTAACGCGAAGAAATATATCGCAGTAGTTACTATCAGTCACTGCCTAGGCATTGTTTCCTACCATTCTAGTCACTATTAATCATTCATCGGTTTGTTACAATCACGTTAGTTAGTAATCAGGTGAGTTTAACACTTAACAGCACTCCACAGTACACTTCCACGTCACAGTGATGTCAATAACATGTCACTGTTCTTCACCAGTGTCACTATCTTTTCCTAAACTGATTTTCTATATGACACCAGATGTCATAACTGCAGTCATTGCCACCAGTTGCACGCGTCTCGGATTACGTCCCAGTTACAGCCTCTCACTCTGCCATTTTGTGTGACCTCTCATTATATTTCACTGTAGTGTTTCACATTGTACGCCTCAAGTCACCACTAGCAGTTCTTCTCCACTGTACCACTGACTTATTACTCCGCATACAGCACTCAGCGTCACCCTACACACGTCACGGTTGGATACACCACTCACAATGTTAACCCTAAAACGACAACTGGAATGATTTCTGACCGTTTCAAATACATGCACGTCAAGAGGACAATTTTAAGCGCAGAGTTGCTGCTGTCAACTGGCACATTATTGTACCGCTTCAGAACCCATCTCTCACAAGATGAATAGGTTTTAAAACGTTCACCTGTTTTATGGTAAACAAACATTGCATTGCAGAGTCCCTTAGGGTGAAGACATTGATTTTTTCTCTTGAAAAAATGGACAACATCATCTGATTTAGGCAAGCTAAAGGTATGAATAAATTAGGAAATATTTATCATGAACAATATATTGTGTTTATAATGCATTTTGATGAAAAAAACGTGACTTGCACTTTTTATATTGTGTTTTTGTACTGGTTCGAAAATAGACCCGTTGTCCATTATATGCCAACCGTAATATTTCATTTCAGATATGGAGACATCAAGATTTTATGGGAACAGGTCTCGTTCCCAACATTCTGATATTGTTGAAGAGGATGTTATTCCCAATAATGACAGCCCAGAAGACATGATAGTTATTAACTTAGGTAAGAAATTTTCAAAATTTCTAACTATTTAGGTATTTTCACAAATAATTTATAAACTTTCAAGTGGATTATGGATATCATGACACAAAAGCCAAATTGAAAAGCCTAGTAACTCATTACATTTGTTTGAGTTATTATTATTGTTATATATATATAAATAAATAAATATATATATATATATATATATATATATATATATATATATATATATATATATATATATATATATATATATATATATATATATATATATATATATATATATATATATATATATATATATATATATATATATATATATATATATATATATATATATATATATATATATATATATATATATATATATATATATATATATATATATATATATATATATATATATATATATATATATATATATATATATATATATATTATTTATTTATTTATATATATATACAATAATAATAATAATAACTCAAATATATATATATATATATATATATATATATATATATATATATATATATATATATATATATATATATATATATATATATATATATATATATATATATATATATATATATATATATATATATATATATATATATATATATATATATATATATATATATATATATATATATATATATATATATATATATATATATATATATATATATATATATATATATATATATATATATATATATATATATATATGATTATGACACGTGACGAAATGGGAGTATCTGTATAAGTGGTACCTATGTGTTTTTTGCAGACAGTGATGATGATGATGCTATAAGTGTGATCGAGTTTGAGGATGACGAAACTGCTGAGGAAGTGGCAGAACAAAATGAACCCTTACATGGTGAAGAATCACAAAGGCAGAGAGGCTGAGAGAGAACACCTTGGCGCATTGTGTCAGATGAAAGCTCCTCTCGTGATTTACCTGAGTGGGCTGATGAAATTCCTGTGTCTGAAACACTGCGTAAGCCAACTCAGTATTTCAAAGATTTTTTGGATTGTGATTTTTTGGATTACATTGTGTCACAAAGTAATTTGTATGCTACACAACATAATATAAATAAACCACTGAACATAGATAGGAAAGAGCTAGAACAGTTTCTAGGAACACTATTTCTGATGTCTTTGGTTAAAATATCAAATAGCAGACTTTACTGGAGTGGGTCATTTGAGTTTCATTCAATATCAAAAGTTATGAGTAGAAATCGATGGGAACGAATAAAGAGTTGCCTACATTTGAATGACAACACTCAAGCACCAGCTAGAGATGATCCTAATGGAGACAAACTTTTCAAGGTTCGTCCTCTTATTGAAAACCTGCAATCTAAGTTTCGCAGCATTCCAATGCCTCAAATGTGTTGTGTAGATGAAATGATTGTGCCTTTCAAAGGATCCTCCAACTTGAAGCAGTACATCCCTTGCAAACCTCACAAGTGGGGATACGAAGTATTTGCCTTGAGCGATACATCTGGTGTGCTCTATGACTTTCATGTCTATGATGGACCCCTAAAACCAGTCCAAGGTGAACCAGACTTGGGTGCATCTTCAAATATAGTCCTGCAACTGGCACGAACAATTCCTGTAGGTGTAAACCATATTCTCTATCATGATAACTGGTTTACATCACCAAAAAAAAAAAAAAAAAATATATATATATATATATATATATATATATATATATATATATATATATATATATATATATATATATATATATATATATATATATATATATATATATATATATATATATATATATATATATATATATACTGTGAGAGTAAACAGACTCAAAGAAATAACAACTGTCATGCCTTCAGATAAGGAACTAATGAAAAGACAAAGAGGGTCTCATGTCGAACTCAGTGCAACTTATGATGAAGTTGTATAGCGTGCCGTGAAATGGGCTGATAAGCGATGTGTAACTCTCCTAAAGAACTTTTCCTCTGCTCACCCTCTCAAAACATGCTAAAGGTATGACAAAAAGAAGGAGGTTATCGAAATCCCCAGCCCCAAAGTAGTTAAAACATACAATGAAGGAATGGGAGGTGTGGATCTAATGGATTCACTGATTGTCCTATACAGAATCCAAACAAGGTCCCACAAATACTACCACAAAATGGTCTTTCATTTTTTGGATGTGGCAATGGTAAATGCTTGGCTTCTCTACAGGAGAGATGCTAATGAGCTAGGAATAGCTAAAAAATCACAACACCAGTTGCAGTCATTCAAGTTGAATGTAGCAAATTCCCTGCTCTACAGTGGAAAAGATGTATCAGAAAACCGAAGTGTGGGGCGACCACGCTCAGTCAGTATAGAAAGAGCTCATGTAGCAAAGAAACAGAGAGGCCATGCAACACAGCCAATTCCAAGTTCTGACATCACCAAAGATAAAATAGGGCCTATGGTCATGCCTCGGAGTCCCCCTCTGGGGAGGGGACCATAAATGTCCCCAGGTCGGACTGCCCCTCTGCTGTCGACCTTGGGTGTCTTGACACTTCATCTAATACTTTCACTATCAATTTCTGCAACATTCGTGGCCTTCGTTCTAATTTTCAATCTGTGGAACACCACCTCTCCTCTACTAAACCTCATCTTCTCTTCCTAACCGAAACACAGTTGTCTGTGACTACTGACAGCAGCCCCTTTTCTGTTCCCTCCTACTTGTTCTATCCTCATTTTCAATCCAAAGCTGGATGTTGCGCATACGTGCGTAACGACACCACTTGCTCTCGTGCCCACAATCTTGAATCTTCAGAATTTTCTACCATCTGGCTAAGACTTCAATGTCACTCTCTAACTAAATTCATCTGTGCTGTATACCTCTCACCTAATTCCTCTGACTATGTAAAATTCTTTGACTATTTGACTTCCAAGGTGGAGCACATCTTATCTCACTTTCCTTTGCTGAGATCTCCATTTTAGGGATTTCAATGTTCACCACCAGCTTTGGCTTTCATCTTCTTTCACTGACCAACCTGGTGAACAAACCTTCAACTTTGCTATCCTTCATGACCTAGAGCAGCTAGTGCAGTTCCCTACCCGTATTCCTGACCGCCTTGGAGACACGCCCAACATTCTTGATCTTTTCCTAACCTCCAACCCTTCTGCTTACTCTGTTAAACTTTCCTCTCCGTTGGGCTCCTCCGACCACAATCTAATTTCCGTTACCTGTTCTATCACTCCAGTGCAGCCTCAGGACCCGCCTAAGCGGAGGTGCTTCTGGCATTTTAACTCTGCTAAGTGGGAGGAACTAAGGCAGTACTATTCTGATTTCCCTTGGGATGATTATTGTTTTCATGTCAGAGATCCTTCTCTTTGTGCCGAGCGCATAACAGAGGTGATTATCTCTGGCATGGAGCTATACATTCCTCATACTTTCTCTAACCCTAAAGCTAAAAAGCCTTGGTTTAACTCTGCTTGTTCTCGTGCTGTCAATGATAGAGAGGTTCCGTAGCCATCCAACTGCTGAAACTCATGCCCTATATATTTCTGCCCGTAATCATGCCAAATCTATTCTCCAACTTACTAAAAACTCTTTCATCAATAGAAAATGTCAAAGTCTTTCCAATTCTAACTCCTCTCGAGATTTCTGGCATCTAGCCAATAATATCTCTAACAACTTTACTTCTTCGTCTTTCCCTCCTTTACTTCATCCAGATGGCTCTACAGCTGTCTCTTCTTTTCTAAAGCTGAACTCTTCGCTCAAACCTTTGCTACCAACTCAACTTTGGATGATTCTGGGCATATTCCTCCTACTCCTCCACCCTCTGACTACTTCATCCCTAAAATTAAAATTCTTTATAAAGACGTTTTCCTGGCCCTCTCTGGCCTTGATTCTCGGAAGGCTTACGGTCCGGATGGAGTCCCTCCTGTTGTTCTCAAAAACTGTGCTTCCGAACTCGCTCACTGCCTGGTCAAACTCTTTCATCTGTGTCTCTACTTCTATTTATCCTTCTTGCTGGAAGTTTGCTCACATTCAACCTGTCCCTAAAAAAGGTGACCACTCCAATCCTTCTAACTACCGCCCTATAGCTTTGATTTCCTGCCTTTCTAAAGCCTTTGAGTCTATCCTTAATAGGAAGATAATGAGGCATCTATCAGCTCACAACCTTCTCTCTGATTGCCAGTATGGTTTCCGTAAAGGCAGATCTACTGGTGATCTTCTTACTTTCCTAACTGAATCTTGGTCATCCTCTTTTAGGGACTTCGGTGAAACCTTTGCTGTCGGCCTTGACATATCGAAAGCCTTCGATAGAGTCTGGCACAAATCTTTAATTTCTAAACTACCCTCCTACGGATTCTATCCTTCTCTCTGTACCTTCATCTCCAGTTTCCTTTCCGATCGTTCTATTGCTGCTGTAGTAGACGGTCACTGTTCTTCCCTAAAACTATCAACAGTGGTGTTCCACAGGGTTCTGTCCTATCACCCACTCTCTTTCTATTATTCATCAATGATCTCCTAAATCTGACTCAATGCCCTATCCACTCCTATGCTGATGATACCACCTTGCATTATTCAACAGCGTTCAACAGACGCCCAACCCAACAACAATTAAATGACTCAAGGCGAGATGCTATAGGACGCCTAACTTCTGATCTTTCACTTGTTTCTGATTGGGGCAGAGAAAACCTGGTTTTGTTCAATGCCTCAAAAACTCAATTTCTACAACTATCTACTCGACATAACCTTCCAGACAACTATCCTCTCTTCTTCAATAACACTCAACTTCCCTCTCCTCTACATTAAACACACTCGGTCTATCCTTCACTAAAAATCTAAACTGGAAATTTCACATCTCTACTCTTGCTAAATCAGCTTCCAAGAAGTTAGGTGTCCTGTGGCGTCTTCGTCCATTTTCTCTCCCTCCCAGCTGCTTGCTCTGTACAGGGCCTTATCCGCCCGTGTATGGAGTATGGCTCTCATGTCTGGGGGATCCACACACAGCTTTACTAAACAAGGTGGAATCTAAAGCTTTTCGTCTTATCAACTCTTCTCCTCTAACTGACTGTCTTGATTCTTTAAGTCACCGCCGCAATGTTGCATCTTTATCTGTCTTCTACCGCTGTTTTCATGCTGTCTGCTCTTCTGAACTTGCTAACTGCATGCCTTCCCCTCCTGCGGCCTCGCTGCACAAGACTCTCTACTTCTTCTCATCCCTATTCTGTCCATCTTCCTAATGCAAGAGTTAACCAGTATCTTCACTCCTTCATTCCCTACACTGGTAAACTCTGGAACTCTCTACCTGTGTCTGTATTTCCACCTGCCTATGACTTAAACTCTTTCAAAAGAGGAGTGTCAAGACACCTCTTACGTTAACTGGACCCTCCTTTTAGATTTTTTTGTTTTTTCTCTTTCTCCTACTTTCCTCTTAACAGGGCCTGGCAACCAGCGGGATTTTTTTTTTCCAACACTTTGTTTTCCCTTGGCCAGTGCCCTTGTAATGTAAAAAAAAAAAAAAAAAAAAAATGCAGAACAGCGAAAGGCCTCGTTGCAAAGTACCTGACTACAAGGGAAGAACAAATATATACTGTGGCAAATGCAATGTTGCTCTTTGCCTAAATAAAGAGAGAAATTGTTTTGTTGCTTTCCACTCTCGTTGATACGAGTAGAATAACACTGCCTAACGAAGGAAAAAAGTTCTTTTTTATATTGTTATATTTTCTTATTTTGTCAGTAGTTATTAGTGGAGATCATATTTTTAGTCATTGATATGTACCAAAGGAATCATAGCTTTATATCATCATATTATAGCTTTATATTATCACAATGGATGTTATTTTTCTTACATATTCTTACAAGAAGAGATATTTTGTACATTTTTTCATGAAAAAAATAAATATATAATTAAAAAATGTTTTTTTCTTTTATTTAAAACCACCAAAAGAAGTTATTAGAGAATCCGCAATTGAAAATAGTAATTTTTTTGAAAATGGAGTTTTTCAAAATCAAATTGACAACTGGTACATTTTTCAACCATTAAAAATTTTTGCTATTATAATATTTTTTTCACCAGTTCAAGTTTCCTATCAATAAAAGACATCAACAGAAAGAAAAAAAAAAAGCTTTGTAAAAAATTTGTTAAATGCCTCTTTAATAATTTGGTCCTTTTAGGGTTAAATCTGTGTGCATTACACCACTCACAATATTCACTCCTTATTCACTTCACTGTACTTCATTACTCACTGCACAGTGACATCACCAGCAATTGCATCACACGCGCATAATAACATTTTCATATGAGCCTGGACACAAGCTCTTCACACTTTCACTGTAAATCCATTGTTGGACAAAACTCTTTCAACAGCATTCACATTTCACTGTTTCATTTTCTCCACAGATATGTCAAAATGCCTGAACATGCACGTAACAATTATAACCCCTCACTCTTGGCTGCAGCGGTATCCCTAGCACGACTGATTTGAACCGAGTGACTTGAGTGACTGTCCGTTGGCTAAACCGTTGGCCGTCTCGCTGCTCGCCTGAGATTTTAAAACGACTCATTCGCAGTAGACATGGGTGTATACAACTTGCCACAAACATGTACATAATAATAATAATAATGATAATGTTTCCTCCAGGTAGAGGTCAGCCGAGCCTTAATCTGGTGCACCTCACAGCCTCCACAAATGCACACGCCTTCCCACTGCTGCGGTATTTAGTAATGATTAGTATTTCCTTAAAAAACTGCATTTTATACTGTATGAAACTACAAAATTATAACTTTAACAATCAACTGCCGCGTACTACCAGTCGACTGCTTTGGGTACGTTACTGCAATGGCGGCGCGGCTCCGCAGTCCCGTGTTAAATCCAGATCTACTGTTATCTGTGTTTGATACAATAATCAGAAAGACACTGCTGTTCCCCCAGATCGTGAACCCACGGGACGAGACGCAGTGCCTTAACTGTGCCTGGGGAACGCTGCCTGACGCTGAGCACCTGCATTGCAACGCTATCCCAGAGGTGAGTTGAAGATAGTGGTGGCGTCTCTGGTGGTGGCTTTATTATTGAGTTATAGATTTTTTTTCTTAATAGTTTTGTTTTGTTTAGTATGTATGTCTAGACTGCATGTAATAGTCATATAACACACACACACACACACACACACACACACACACACACACACACACACACACACACACACACACACACACACACACACATATTTAGGTGTGTCTCCTTTCACGTGTAGCCCCTGTTCACCTAGCAGTGAGTAGGTACGGGATGTAAATCGAGGAGTTGTGACCTTGTTGTCCCGGTGTGTGGTGTGTGCCTGGTCTCAGGCCTATCCGAAGATCGGAAATAATGAGCTCTGAGCTCGTTCCGTAGGGTAACGTCTGGCTGTCTCGTCAGAGACTGCAGCAGATCAAACAGTGAAACACACACACACACCTGTAAATCCTGTGAAGGAGTCTGAAGCAGGTTGCACTGCGTAATGCGATGCTTTGCTACTGGGTGGCGGTGGGTCATTCACTGTCTAGTCGTCGAAGAGACAGCCAGTCTGATATTGGTTGGGAGACGGGAGTAGTAGTGCTGGAGATGTTCGTCCTATATGTCTTGTAAGAAGTGGTCTAAGGTGAGAGCTCGTAAGTATTTTAGTAACGAATTAAAGAACGTTGGATCCCTTATGGAAAAAGAGTTGTTCCCCAGCGTCTGCAATCTGATAAGGGCGTGAACTCTTCTTATGTTACCTAGTCGTTGGTGGCCGTGGAAACGTAGGTCTGTATCATTGGAATATAGATTCTTAACTTCTAGACGTAAAGAATCAAGTATCACTATTTACACTGGTTCAGAAAGTAGAGTTTAAGAGTATTGATTCGCTCCCAGTAGTGTAGTCTTACAATAAATATGCGGTAGGATAATAATCTTTGTATCGAACAGAGTGTGGATATCCCTGTATCCATGGCGACCATACCATAGATGGCAGAAATATTCCAAAAAGTGGACAACCATTGAGTTGTACAAGGTCAACTTCAGAAAGTCATCTTTCGTTTTAAAGGTGTGAAATATCCAACACCGTTGACCACGCGCTTTTTTTTTTTTTCTTAACTATATTAGCGATGTGCAGCGAAAATGTGGCGTCGTTTGAAAGGCAGACACCGAGGTCTCTGATGTGAGACTGGGTAGCGATGATGGAACTCTCAGTTCGTTTTTCTTATGCAAGAGAGGAAGCTGGCCACTCGTAAGAAAAAAAAAGAAAAGAAAAAATAAATAAATAAAAAAAGAAAAAGGCCAATATGACTGCCAGTTCCTTTAATTAAAGATCGTATGGGCGGCGCCAGCAGCAGCCATGTACATTGCCCATGTGAAGATAGGCAGATGAAACAGCGCGCGAACCAGGCAATCATCGGGCCAAGGTAGCTCACAAGCAGCAGAAGCAGTAATAGCAGTAGTAGTAGTAGTAGTAGTAGTAGTAGTAGTAGTAGTGATTTTAGTAGTAGTAGCAGTAGTATCAGTAATAAGAGTAGGAGTAGTAGTAGCTGTAGCACTTATACTAGTAATTATGGTAGAAGTAGTAGTTGTGGTAGATGCACTTGGGTGGTAACATGGACCTAATATGGCACCGCTATATATAAAACTGCCTATCCCAGTAATGGTTGGAAGCTGAACAGCGCTTCCAGTACTCTTCAAGTTACTTACACGCGCTATATACGGTAAGACATAAAAAAATAGTATTAGTAAAATTAATTAAAGCAGAGAGAGAGAGAGAGAGAGAGAGAGAGAGAGAGAGAGAGAGAGAGAGAGAGAGAGAGAGAGAATGTATTCATGAATAAAATAGCCTACCTAGGGGTCTCTGATTCAGAAGAAATAATAATAATAATAATAAGAAGAAGAAAAAAAAGAAGAAGAAGAAGAAGACGAAGAAGAAAAAAGAAAATGAAGAGTACAAGCAGTAGTAGCACAGCAGCAGCAGTAATAGTAGTAGTAGTAGTAGTAGTAAAAGTAGTATTGAAAATAGTAGAATCTATTCATGTATTCATGAATGTATTCATAAATAAAATAGCTTACCTAGGGGTCTCTGATTCAGAAGAAATAATAATAATAATAATAATAATAAGAAGAAGAAGAAGAAGAAGAAGAAGAAGAAGAAGAAGAAGAAGAAGAAGAAGAAGAAGACGTAGAAGAAAAAAGAAAATGAAGAGTACAAGCAGTAGTAGCACAGCAGCAGCAGTAATAGTAGTAGTAGTAGTAGTAGTAGTAGTAGTAGTAGTAGTAGTAGTAGTAGTAGTAATAGTAATAGTAATAGTAGTAGTAGTGGAGGAGGAGGGAGGATTTGGTGTTAGGCGCCGCAACAGCATAGGTCATATGGCGCCACATGACACTATTTAATTAAAACCAAAAGGGTTTAAAACAAATCGTAAAAAAACTAAAACAAGTAAAAACGATAAAATTAATGGTAATTAAAAACAAAAAGCTACAATAATATACATAAAACATTAAAATACATATAATAAAATTAAATAAAATTCACAGCTTTGGGAGAAGGCCAGCTTCTCCCAAAAATCTAAAAACGTCATGGCCTTGGGCCAGACACTCTGGTCCAAGGACCTTTGTGATATAACAGACACCGCTATCTCTAGGTAGCGGTGTCGTAACTCTATCAAACTAGGGCACTCTACCAATAGGTGCCGCACGGTAAGCGGCACCAGGCAGTCATCACAGTAAGGTTGAGGGTCCCTGGTCAACAGGTACCTCTGTGTAAGGGACGTGTGACCTATATACGCAGTCGCGCCAATAAAGTCTGTAAACGTCGATCTCGAACATGGGTGTATGTCCAGTGAGGGATAGAGGAAATAGTGATCTCTCCCATTTTCGAGGTTGCGACCCCCGTTAGCCATCTCCTCTGCCAAATTGATGTAACTGCCTCACGAATTACAGGAAATACATCTCGAAACGGAACAGACGCAGAAGATGGAGCGCGACTTGCTGCCTCTTTAGCGAGGCGATCTGCGTGTTCATTCCCTGGAACACCAACGTGACCAGGAACCCAACAGAACCCAACACGATATCCTCGTTGTGTAAGAAGGTATAGCCACTCCAGGGCTGATATAACCAAAGGGTTAAAGGATATAGTGCAAAAAGGATATAGTGCAAGAGAGAGAAGTAAGAGCACTGTGACAGTCACTAAAAATTGTAAAAGACGAAACTGGTAGAGTAAAAATTATTTGTAACGCTAGGACTATGGCAGACAGCTCCGCAGTAAAAACGGATGCCACTGAAGAAAGGCTGCCAGACCGATAAAAAGAGGGGAAAACCACACTAAATCCAACGCCTGCGTCGGATTTGGAGCCATCAGTAAAAACAGGGATATCATCAGAATGCATAAAAAAGTGTTCTAAAAACCGTGTGTGGGACAGAGCTGGCAGAAAATTCGTCTTGCCATCCATGGCAGGGCATAATGAGGTAACAGGAAGCTGCCAATAACCAACTCGCTGGAGACGGAAAGAGTACACAGGAGTGGGGTCGATAGATAACTCTGCCATGAGATTTGCAACACGTAGGCCAAAAGGTTTAGAGAGACTCGGTCGAGTGACATACGCCTGCGAGCGCGAGTCCTGCAACATTGACACACAGGGGACAAAATCAGTAAGACGGTGGCTGCGAAACCAACACCGGAGCATCGAAGATTGGCGCCGGAGGTCGAGCGGCCAGAAACCAGCATCCACTAGAAGGCTAGGTATTGAAGATGTCCGAAATGCACCCGTAGCCAAGCGGACCCCCAGCATGATGCACGGGGTGAAGCGAGCGTAGTCGTGCATCTGTTGCGGATGAGTAGATCTCACAGCCGTATTCCAGCTTCGGAAGTATGAGTGTACGGTGAAGCAACAGCAACGTGTCCTTGTCCGTACCCCAAGAGGTATGACTTAAAACCCGAAGAAGGGATAGTGCCTGCCGACAAGACGCCTTAAGAGAGCGAAAATGGGGAACCCAGGTGAGACGGTTGTCAAATAAAAGGCCAAGATATCGAGTCGCCTCCACGCATGAGAGGCGTCTATTAGCGAGGTATAAATCAGGGTCTGGATGGACATCACGGTTGCGACAAAAATGCATGGCTACGGTCTTCGAGGTGGAGAATCGAAAACCGTTCATGTTGGCCCAACTGGACACCCTATTGATCGCCAGCTTGAGCTTGCGCTCAATCAGTGACATCCTAGAAGCAGCAAAAGAGATGCACAAGTCGTCCACATATAAAGAACTGTGAACGCCATCCGGTAGAGTATCTATAATACCATTTATTGCAACTGCGAATAGCGTAACACTAAGAATACTTCCCTGTGGGACACCGTCATTTAAAGCTGTAGCATCGGAGAGAACACTCCCAACTCGAACCAGTAAAAAACGTCTGGATAAAAATTGCTGGATAAAAATAGGAAGGTGGCCACGAAGGCCAAAATTAAACAAAGACTATAAAATGCCATGACACCAAGCCGTGTCGTAGGCCTTCTCCAGGTAAAAAAAGTCTGTTACTCGATGGTGGTGATTAGCGAAGTCCTCACAAATGGAAGACTCTAAGGATAAAAGAGCATCAGTAGTAGACCTCATCTTTCGGAAGCCGTACTGTACCGGTGACAAGTACTTCCCCCTCTCCAAATACCACATGAGTCTTATATTTACCATCTTTTCTAACACTTTGCAAATACAGGACGTTAAAGATATAGGACGGTAGTTCGTAGCCTGGAGATAATCTTTCCCAGGCTTCGGAAATGGGAGAACCACTGCCACAGCCCAAGAAGATGGAAAGTCACCGGTATGCCAAATCATATTATAAAGATTTAAAAGAAAGTTAAAAGCAGTGTCAGACATGTGGCGCAAGAAGGCATAAGGTATATCATCTGGCCCAGGAGAAGAGTCGTGACACTG
Organism: Portunus trituberculatus; assembly: GCF_017591435.1. Classification (NCBI taxonomy): domain Eukaryota; kingdom Metazoa; phylum Arthropoda; class Malacostraca; order Decapoda; family Portunidae; genus Portunus; species Portunus trituberculatus. Next base: position 231,117 of record NW_025541561.1, on the reverse strand, counting down.
GGACAAAGCAGTCCGCAACTCGAAAGCAGAAAAAGGGACATTATAAGACTCCCCTCCAGTGGAAGAAAAGTTTATGCCGAGAGATTCCATTCTCTGGCGGTAACGTGCGCCCGGAGCTTCAGGATGCCTCTGGGAAACACTGGCAAAGTGTTAAAAAAGGCACGATAGCCAGGAGGACTAGAATAAGTACTATCACCTATCATAGTCTTCACTTTAACTGGTCCTCGGAGGACGAGGATCAGGCAGGACTGCACTTTCCGACACAGATGGTCCACGAGGGACGGCTGTGACAATATCATCGGACGTCTCCATGCTCTGACCGTCCTCATCATAAGAAGTCCGATCTGAGACGTAGGGCGTCACAGAAGGCTGGACAGAAACTACTGGAGTTACCCTAGCAGAGCGGTCCCTGGAGGACTCACGATTATAAGCACCGGGAGAAAACTTAGACTGCTTATGCTGAGCTAAATCTAACGACTCCGCAGAGCCGCGGTGCCGCTTAGTTAGACCCTTGAAAGGCTTAGGAGATACAGGTGGCAAATGGACATCTACTACATGGGTGACTTTGGTCAAGTCCGTATTTTTCTCGTCACTTCTAAGGGATGACTCAACCGAGTCATCAGCCAAAATGGCAAACCTGTTAGCCAGAAAAACAGGACCACCTGCCCCAACAGAGCGAGAGGTAGCAGGAGGAGTTGTCTTCGGACCGGCAGACTCAGCTGAAGAGCGAGCGGCCAATGAAGCATAGGATGTCGCACCAGTACCGTCCTTCTTTCGGTACAGGAGTTCACGGCGGGCGCTACCGAGGCTGATAAACTGACTATTGGCAAGCTGTAGAATGTCCTGCTCCAGGCGATACCTGGGGCATTGCCTGGAACGTACCTGGTGAGCATCACGACAATGAAAACAATAAGCTGCACCATTGCAATGCTCCTCTGTATGCGAGTCGAGTGCAGAGCAATTACCACATCGGGAAGCTTCCTTACACGAGCTTTTCCCGTGACCGTACCCATAGCATGAGAAGCACTGAAGAAGGCGAGAAACAAAGCACCTCACCCTAACGTTGATAGGACCGATATTAAGACGGTCAGGAAGGGTGGACCCAAAAAAGGTGAGAAGGACCATGTTGGAGGAGTTCCTCATCCTAGTTACCTTTTGTACTGAGCTAGGGCACATTGCTAATATTTCCTCTTCTGAGAATTCATAGAGGTCTTGGCTATAAACACAACCTTTGCTATACTTAAAAGTGGGATGAGCCTTAACAGTCTCAAACATGCTGTCAGAAGGGCATGGGAGATGTTGCAACATCTTAGCTTGCGTAAGATCTTTTGCTCGCACAAGCACCCCCTTCCCATACTTTTTCAGATTCCACTCAGGAATCGTGCCGGTTTCTTTGGACAGGTACCGGGAGACATGGATGAAATTCCCACGCTCATTTCTATAGTATGCCACAAACCAACGTGGAGGTGGGATCTGGCGGACTGCTGGAACTGAATTCTCTAAGTAGTTTTCAAAAACATTTGGGATGTAATCCATGTCACTGTCTGAAATATTACGTGACTGGAGAAATTCAGTTTTAAAGCCATGGCCGGCGAGGGGCAGAAATGCTACATGTTCATAAGCTAAATGGGCTTCATCACATGACATAAACGTCACATAGCAGCGGTTAGAAGGAAAGTCCTTATCATAAACCAGTCGAATGCGAACAACCGTACCATACGCTTTGAGATGTGAGTGCAAGGCGTGATAGGAAAATGATGGGTTAACATTTACCATCAAGAGGGAGTCATATGCAGCATAAACGAAACCCTCAGAAGAACTCCCAGAACAGGAGACTGCTGTGGGAGGCCCTTGT